>NC_079192.1:191138393-191235893 GCF_029499605.1 Hyla sarda | reverse complement strand
AGGGCCCTGTGTAAGGAGGTATCAATTTATATTTTGGATTTGATTTATATTATCTTATACTTTGTAATTTTTATATTTAAATATCTTTTCAACATATAAAGTGAAGCACAGTCTGATTTTATTCTTCTGTAATTTAACCATCATGTACCATTCATGGTATTAGTCTAGAGGCTTTTTGCTACCTTTTTCTCTCTACAAGATTTCTAATATACTTTGGTTAAAAAAAAAAAAAGTTTTCTATGTTTTTATTTGTGCTTTAAAAAAAGCTCAAGAGCACATTTTCCCCCATCTTATACACAGACTTGGGACCAAGGTCCAAACACAGAAAGTGCAGCCTGGAGTGCTGAGGGGGGGGGGGGGGGGGGTTGTCCAGCATCATCCAATCATAGCTCCTCTCACACTTAACTGACACACCCCCCTCAGCTCTCCAGGCTGCACTTCCTGTGTTTAGTCTGTGTATAAGATGGGGGAAATGTGCTCTTGAGCTTTAAGCACAAATAAAACATAGAAAACTTAAATTTTTTTTAACCAAAGTAGATTAGAAATATTTTTTATTTACCATAAGGAGTGCAATAGCAAAAATTTTTTTTTATGTGAGTGCCCATTTAATGGCTGCACAAATGATGTGAATAGCCAAAAAATTATAAATTTTTTTGGTTTGTTTTTATCAGGTACAAGCATTTGTATGAAAGTTTATTCACCCAATAATTGGCCCATGTAAGAGGACCTTAGTACTCCAGCACAATTTAACGTATCCCCTATCCACAGGATAGGGGATAAGTAAAATTTTTACCTTATATCTCCTATAAGCTTTGCTGCTAATCTATGTTTAAATATTGTGACTTGCAATAATGATTTTTTTTTTTCCACCAAGATTCACCAGTTTATAATTAATTTTTTTCAATAATTTTTCTTATTTATGCAATGAACAGTTTGGTTTCAAAAAATGGAAAAGTCATGTAACAGAGAGACCATGGGAGGATCGGTCTGATATTGTGAAAGAACTCTACTCTGAACTAAATTTAGTGAAAACATCAGTTGGTATGATAACTTTCACATAACTTGTTAGCGGGTAAAAGTGTATAAGCACTATTAAACATACTAATGTATTACATTTTCATTATGAAATGTTTAGATAATACAAATACTGCACAAAATTATACATGTGTTCTTGTGTTTTTTTTTTTTTTTGTTTGTTTGTTTGCTTTTCCTTCCACTGGTGGTGGTGGTACAGGTGGTGGTGGTACAGATTTGTAACAGACATTGAAGGGGGGGGGGGGAAATCTTCATACACTGTGGGGGCCCATAGCAACCAATAAGATCGCTTCTTTCATTTTTGAAAAGGCCTCTGAAAAATGAAAGAAGTGATGGAATTGGTTGCTATGGGCAACTCAGCAACTTTTTTTTTCTGGACAGGTTCTTATAAATCTTACCCTGTGTACTTGGAGATGTCACATATGATGGTCCAAAACTTGAATTGAAACTCTGGGCTAAATTTCTAGTTTTTAAAGCTAACCATTTGATAGTTGTCAGTCAAACATTCACCTGACCACTCTCTTCTAAGGGTACATTCACACCAGGTTTTACCTATACGGGGATCAGATCCGGCTGAGTGGAAACCAGGCGCTCCCGTATCCCAGTCAAACAGTGACTCCGGTCAGCTTATTTTTGCCCCGTATCCGGTATACTACGGTTTTGGGTCCATTCAGAAAACCGGATACAGGGCAAAAATGAGCCGACAGTCATGGTTTGACTCCGGTCAGCTCATTCAAATGAATAAGAAGGGGCTGGGTCCAGCTGCTCACCATATAGATAAAATGTGGTGTGAATGCACCCTTACATATCTCTTTAGCTTGGCTGAACATAAATGTGTTTTCTATTGAGGGAGGAATCTAAGTGGTCATGGGCAAATCTGTGACTGCTTGTCTGAGGTCGGCTTGAGAACTAAACAGGATGAAATGAAACCTGTTCAGTCACTTTCTCTGCGCTGTTTAGTCATGTGTGTTTTCAATTCAAAATATGAACAGTAGTTTTGCATGTGATCTGTGTATAGAAGCTAGCCCATAATGTCTTTATCTAATGTACTGGTATTTTATTTCAGACTCCACTTTAACATTTGGCAACCTTCTTTATCTGCTCTTGTTTGGATGGTGGATTAGCCTGTTTTATCTTCTAATTTCAATTGTGATGTTTATCACAATTCTGGGATATCCTTATGGTAGGTTAAACATCAAAATGAATCTGTGGTTGAGAATATCAGGATGCAGTGAAAAAACAGCTTATCATTATTGGGGTGTGAGGTGCAAACTTGCATCCTATGCAATTCACCTCAGCTGTCCAGAGTTTTCCAAAGATACAGTGAGGGGAGGGGAGGGGAGGGGAAGGCAGAGCTGAGCAGGATGCAGCACTGCACCTCCCTCAGCAGGAGGGACGCAGAGCTGTACACACCCCTGCTCCTGTCATGAGGACATTGATTTGCACAGCCCCACTTCTGCCATGAGTGGAGCGGGGCTGTGCAGATCTATGTCCCAATGACAGGAGCAGGGGTGTGTACAGCTCTGCATCCCTCCTGCTGAGGGAGGTGTGTGGAAGGAGCGGTGTATGGGAGCGGGGCTGAGGGAGGTGTGAGGGAGCGGGGCTGAGGGAGGTCCGAGGAGGGAGCTGAGGGAGGTGCAGAGTTGTCTCCTGTCCAGCTCTGCCTTCCCCTCTCCTAGCTGTATCTTCGGCAATCTCTGAACAGCTGAGGGGAGGAGCGATTGCAGAACAGCATAGTAAGCAGTTCTGCACCTCACAGGGGATTCAGGGATTTAAAGGGGTTATCCAGGATATATGTATATATGTGTGTGTGTGTGTGTGTGTGTATATATATATATATATGTATATGTATGTGTGTGTGTGTGTGTGTGTGTGTATATATATGTGTATATATATATGTATATATATATGTATATGTATATATATGTATATATATATTTATTTATATTTAACCCCTTAAGGACCGGGGGTTTTTCCGTTTTTGCATTTTCGTTTTTTGCTCCTTGCCTTCAAAAAATCATAACTCTTTCAAATTTGCACCTAAAAATCCATATGATGGCTTATTTTTTGCGCCACCAATTCTACTTTGTAATGACGTCAGTCATTTTGCCCAAAAATCTACGGTGAAGCAGGGAAAAAAATCATTGTGCGACAAAATTGAAAAAAAAAACGCTGTTTTGTAACTTTTGGGGGCTTCCGTTTCTACGTAGTACATTTTTCGGTAAAAATGACACCTGAGATTTATTCTGTAGGTCCATACAATTAAAATGATACCCTACTTATATAGGTTTGATTTTGTCGGACTTCTGGAAAAAATCATAACTACATGCAGGAAAATTAATACGTTTAAAATTGTCATCTTCTGACCCCTATAACTTTTTTATTTTTCCGTGTATGAGGGCTAATTTTTTGCGCCGTGATCTGAAGTTTTTAACGGTACCATTTTTGCATTGATAGGACTTATTGATCGCTTTTTATTCATTTTTAAATGATATAGAAAGTGACCAAAAATGCACTATTTTGGACTTTGGAATTTTTTTGCGTGCACGCCATTGACCGAGCAGTTTAATTAATGATATATTTTTATAATTCGGACATTTCCGCATGCGGTGATACCATATATTTTTATTTTTATTTACACTGTTTTTTTTTTATTGGAAAAGGGGGGTGATTCAAACTTTTAATAGGGGAAGAGTAAAATGATCTTTATTCACTTTTTTTTTTCACTTTTTTTTTTGCAGTGTTATAGGTCCCATAGGGACCTATAACACTGCACACACTGATCTTCTATGTTGATCACTGGTTTCTCATAAGAAACCAGTGATCAACGATTCTGCCGCATGACTGCTCAGGCCTGGATCTCAGGCACTGAGCAGTCATTCGGCGATCGGACAGCGAGGAGGCAGGAAGGGGCCCTCCCGCTGTCCTGTCAGCTGTTCGGGATGCCGCGATTAGCTGCGGCTATCGCGAACAGCCCGACTGAGCTAGCCGGGAACTTTCACTTTTAGCCGCGCGGCTCAGCTCTGAGCGCGCGGCTAAAGGGTTAATAGCGCGCGGCGCCGCGATCGGGGCTGCGCGCTATTAGAGGCGGGTCCCGGCTTCACTATGACGCCGGGCCCGCCGTGATATGATGCGGGGTTACTGTGTAACCCCGCGTTATATCAGAAGAGCAGGACCAAGGACGTACCGGTACGTCCTTGGTCCTTAAGGGGTTAAAAAAAAAAAATTATGTATATATATATTAGATAGATATAGATATAGATATATGAGATATATATGAGATATAGATATAGATATATATATGAGATATATATGAGATATATATGAGATATAGATAGATAGATAGATAGATATATATATATATATATATATATATATATATATATATATATATATATATATATATATATATATATATATATATATATATATATATATATCTCTGATCCGCACAAAAAGCAGAGGGAATTGCTATAATATTTTTATATTCTTAGGTACACGGAAATTTACTTGTTGACTGTATGCCCATGGGATAATTCATGTTAAAAATGTATAATTTTTATGGCTGTTCAGCGAGGTGTGACTTACGTATTTCACCCGTTTTAGGTGTACTATGTTGGAGGCTTGCAGGGTACTTTGTTTGGCCATTTGGAAAAGTTATTTTGAAGGTATGAGCAGATGTAATGTACTGTAAAAATGAATTCTCTGGCGATTACAAATGCGGAATATGCATACAGAGAAAAGAATAAATCACATTTTACTTCTAAATGCACTTTCCTTCTTCCTTAGCTTTACATGCAGCTAGGTAATTTTTGGAAGGCAAATGCATTTACACAGTGATTTTCTGAACAAACGCTATGCACAAAGGCCCAGCTTAACTATTGTTAATGCACCAGAATTTTGGTGTCATTTTGGCACCATTACGTCCCAAATGACTTCCTCCTTTATCAACTTTTCCGCTGGGTCCAAAAAGGAGGTATGGGTTCCTGGAATGAGGTGTGCAAAAAAATAAATTATACAAATTAAAAATATTAAACCAAATTCTTGCACATGTTTAAGCCTACTCATAGTTGGGCTAAACTATAAAGGGGTATTCCAGGCCAAAACTTTTTTTTATATATCAACTGGCTCCGGAAAGTTAAACAGATTTGTAAATTACTTCTATTAAAAAATCTTAATCCTTCAAATAGTTATTAGCTTCTGAAGTTGAGTTGTTGTTTTCTGTCTAACTGCTCTCTGATGACTCACGTCCCGGGAGCTGTGCAGTTCCTATGGGGATATTCTCCCATCATGCACAGCTCCTGGGACGTGACATCATCATTGAGCAGTTAGACAGAAAACTTCAGAAGCTAATAACTATTGGAAGGATTAAGATTTTTTTTTTAATAGAAGTAACTTACAAATCTGTTTAACTTTCCGGAGCCAGTTGAGATATAGAGAGAGATAGAGAGATAGAGAGATATATATATAGATATATATATATATATATATATATATATATATATATATATATATATATATATATATATATAAAGGTTTTGCCTGGAATACCCCTTTAAACTACATCACAGGCCCCCCTGGGATCAGACATATTATCCCCTATCCAAAGGATAGGGGATAAGAGGTCTATGGGTGGAATACCCCTTGAATGTTTGAATGGAAAACATCTTAGTCCCCATTCAGGTAAATGTTACATATCTAACCATTATGGATGATTTTATTTTTGTCTGCTTCTTGGCAAAATATATCCATACTATATTTATTTTTTATTTTTTTCCTGTAAATCTTTTTTTTTTTTTTTTTTTTTTACCTCAAAATAATGCCAAAATACTGTGTGCACATAACTTAACTATTCCATTAGTTTGTGTGCCTTTACTTCTTTCTGACATCCATCAATCTCTCTACAAAACAGTTTTTTATTGTCATATCCTTTGATTACCTGGTATACTCACTGGCCACTTTAATAGGTTAACTGCTTGTTAACACAAGCACTAAGAAATATTGAAGATATAATTCTTTGTGACATACTATCATAAGAGGATCAAACCTGGTACTTGAAAGGTGTACCTAATAATAAAGTGGTCAGCAAATGTATAGGTGGATTTCAATTTTGCATTGAAGACCAGGAACTTCAGTCTATCCTGTGGTTTTATGAGAAGCTGTGCTTATTTACTATCTCAGCACTTTGTATAAAGTATAGCATGAAGGATAAAGGCAAAAAGAGGGTCCAACCCAGTACAGTAATGGCAAGGTGTCACTTAAAAAGGGGCCAGTGAATGTACCAGTACTGTCTTTCCCATTCACTTGTCTCTAGAATACAAACTTTGAGTATCCTTGATCCAAAAGTGTATACTTTTTTTCTAGAGCGGTATACCACACAATAGGAAATGTTATGTGAGGTTCTCAAAGATTGAGGTCATACCAGAAGTTGATGAGTTTGAGAAGACTCCACTTATACAAAAATGTGAGAGACAACCTCAAGGCCCTGAGGTCAACTACTGGGTGAGTCCAAGCTTTTTCATTTGCCAAGGCATTTTCAGCTGCTACCCTGTTGAAACTAGAGCTTTATTTATTTTAATTTATTTATTTTATTTTATTTGAATTCATGTTGTATATTTTTCCCCAGTGGCGTGTCAGCACTTACATTTGGCTCCTTGGGGGATATCCTGTGCTTGCGGTAGTCCATGGACTTGCTTGTTTTATCTCCTGGATCTTGGTCTTTTTTATCCCAGTGTCCAAAATGAATGGCAGGATTTTATACAGTGTGCTTTTAATGCCTCCAGAGCATGTTCACATCCGCCGGGAAAGCAAGGTGCGATATGGGAAAGGTCTAGTTTGTAAAAGCCAGGGCCTAAAGGGCAATATTTTATATGAAGCTTTTGTGCCAGTCGCACATTGTTTGTTTGTTTTTCTTTTTCTTATACTTCTGTGGGGTGTCAGCTTCTATGGCTACTAGTCCACTATAGTTACATCCATGGCTGTGCACCTCCAACATACCTCCAAATGCATTGTGACTCTGCAATTTTCCTTTAAAAAAATTGTAATTTCTACATTGTTCAAGTAAAAATAAGGGAACAATGTCTTCTGTTGAATAGCAGTTTTTTTTTCCTTTTGGTTCCCGTTTTTCCGAGGTTCCTTTGTAACACTTAATGTTTTCTAGGTGGATGACTCCTATAATGCAGATGTTATTCTCTGCTGCTATTATGCTGTTAATCTCTATTACTACAAGTACTCTGTGGATGGACTCAATGTGTTTGCCGTTAGTATCCTTTTGCTATGTGATTTTTTTTTTTTTTTTTTGGGGGGGGAGTGTGGCTACCCCCAACTCTTTGAGCTGATGCTTTGTTACTTTCCTTAAGAGTATGTTGACACGGTGAAATGTCCGTGCAGAATTTCGCAGGAATATTCTACACAAACATACAGCAGAGTCCCATTGATTCTGTTGCACTATTCACACTTTGGTTTCTGCTGTGGAAATCTCGATTCCATTGTCCGCTGCATTGTTTTTTGTATGTGAAGCCAGCTTCCTGATGACATTACCAGTGCATATGTTCATGCATTTGTCATCACACAGATCCACAGCTTGTGTATTAGATGATTTTGGCCAAGTCTGGGTGTGGGAGGGAAAGAAGTCCCCTCCCAACCGCAGTGTGATGGTGGACACGATACACAGCCATTTACTGCAAACACAGATCCTTGCTAAGAATGTCCATTACTGTTTGACAATTTATTAAGTTACCTTACGTTGGATTACCCCTTTTAGTGATCCCGTACGGTGAACAGTGGAAGGGTATGTTCACGCTGAGGAATTGAAGAGGTTTAATGGTCAGTTAGGTCAGGAAAATGTTGAAATCTGCCATTTTCTGCTTGCTGTGATATGGAAGTGAAATTGAAACAGAAATTAAAAGCAGAATTCAGGAGGAGCAGCAGCAAATGATGTTGGGGAGGAAGTTCAGCCATTTCCACTTGAATTCTGCTTCAAACTGAATTTCTCAGGAAAAAAAAAACCTTGAATTCAATGGGCTTTGTACTCATGGATTCCACCTGAAGAACATGTTCTTTCTTTAGGCAGAACAAAATTAAGCATCGGAATTACTTGAGTAAATTTATCTCCAATTCCTCAGTGTGAACATACCCTAAACTTAAAAAAAAAATGCGAAAGTCCAAAATTGCTGTTTTTTGGTTACATCATATCCAAGGGAAAAAAAAAATATTAAAAAATTAATATACGCAAAAGTGGGACTAATAAACTCAGATCAAGGTGCAAAAAATTAGCCCTCGTACAGCCTCGTAAACCAAAAAAGTATTACTTATAGGGGGTCAAAATAGAGCAATTTTAAACATACTTAGTTTGTTAAAAATAACATATTTCAAAAGCATTAACATGTCACTTTTCCTGTAAAGTGTACTGCATAAAAACAAATACAACAGCCCTTCCCTTGCAATTTCCCACCACAAATAAGAATTTTTGGTTTTGCCATATGTTTAAGGAAAAATTGAAAGGAGGACCCTGCTATGGGTCTTTAGATTAGATGGAAAATTAAGAGTTATGACTTAAAAGGAAAGGTGTGTGTGTGTGTGTGTTTTCTTACCATGGTACCTGGGGTCTTGGTCAGGCCGCCCTGTAACTCTCCGCCATGTCTCAAGTTTCCCGTGCCCGCCCAAAAGTCGCGTGCCTGCTGGGAGTTGTAGTCCTCTCCCAGCTCCTCAGTCAGTTCAGTGCGGCTCTGACTACACTTTCCAGAGATGCTGTGCGGCCGGACGTTTCTCTACACCATCACGCATTGAAGTTGGTTGCTATGGAAATGGTATTGCGGTATGTGAAAAATTCAGATTAAGAAAAAAACACACCGGTATGTACCACACTGTCCACTGAAAACATGCTTTTATAAGTTTGCTTTGGAAGCAAGAGATAATTGATGAAACTCTGAGGCTAGAGGTTCACATGTCGGAATTTCCGTGCAGAATTCTGCTTGGAATGTCCGCACTGAAATTCCACTGCAGCAGAGACCTGTTGAATTAACGGGATTCTGCTGCGTTGTGTGGAATTTCAGTGCCAGATGTCTCCGGCACGGAAATTCCATTTTCCATGTCCGTACAAAGAATGTTTATTCTTTGTGCGGAGTCCGCACAGAATGCATAGCTGTCTGAGACAGCGCAATCCTGTGAGGTCTTAGTGCTGGCAGATTATGCCGGTGCCCACATTATCCAGAATATCCGCACAGAGAGTCACCGTGTGAACATTCCAGTGTGTGAATGTAGCTTAACACACCAGAAAAGAAGTGCTCAGCTCTCTGCTCCTTTTGCTGGGGGGTAAAAGATACCACTTTGTTTCTAAACTCTTAAATCATGAAACAGTACCATTAACAATGATATAGGTTGGCTTCCAGTGCATCACACTTTAGCAGTTAGTAGAGGGGTAAGGTATGACCTGCAGGTTATCTACTGCAGTGCTAAATGGTATCCTAAGAGCATCTTGGCATTAAGGTGTACTTGGTTTCAAAAGGTTGAGAAACAATGGCCTAGTTATCCCCTATCCTTTGGAAAAAGAATAATTCGGTCAGTGAGTCTTTTTAACCTTTTCAAACCAAGTACCACTTAATTCCAAACTGCTCTTAGGATGCCATCAGGCACAGCAGTTCTAATTTTTGCTGAAAAACTGCAGAGGCAGTTTTACAAAAAAGCGGTTTCAAAATAAATATAAAAATATAAATAAAGGACTTCTTCTCTTTCCTTCTGGACCCACTTCTCTCTTTAGCTCAAACTGCAGAGGAAGTTTAAAAACAAAACTGTGTGTGTGATGGCAGTACTTTCAAGAATGTGAACAGTTGTAATGTTTAACAAAATAACCAAGTATTGCAAAAGTTAATAGATCATAGTGCAATAAGGCTCCAATGTTGTAGTGAGGTAAGACTAAGGTGGTTGTGACTCTAAAGTTGTATATGAGCTGAGGATGAATGAACAGTCACTATGCGTGGGATACTGGGCTGGCAGTGATTTTGTTTGTGATGCCAGGATTGTGGTAGTGGTGTGGATCTACGGTGATGATGGTGGTTGTACTGTCTGAGCTCCACTCATCATGACTCCAATTACGCCGATATCTGCATCTGGGTGCCGGGAAATGAATCCTCAAATGCCAAAACTTTTGGATAATCACTTAAACTTACTAAACTGAATTTAGATCCCTAACATACAAAAGACCATTCACTTGGTACAAACTTTATGGAAAAGTTACACAGGAGCAGGTAAATAGCCACTGTGACAGACTTTAAGGCAATTGTGGGACTTGTAGTACGCTTGTTATTTACTTTAGACTGAAGACTAACTTGTCTTTTTGCTGAAGCTGATTAAAGACATAAGACTGGATTTTCACTTGACTGACTGTTACTGGAAACTTCCGACTCTCTAGACTTGGCTCTATCTGGCAGGGTTCCAACTTAAGTGTGCACCACTGAGATCCTCAAGGGGGCTGGACCATGGCAACAAGAAAAGTCCTCCTCCCTCACCTACGTTTGCTTAGATATAGTCGAGTCTCCACTGTCTGGAGAGCATCCGACATAGGGACCCCAGATGCAAGTCTGTTACAGGGATAGGTGTGGCCCAAAGAATAACCCACACCTTCATCCAAAAGCTATAGGGCCTGTTAGCAACTGGAAAAAGGCTGCTTGGGTTGTGGTACTATATCGGCAGCGGGATCCAGTGGAGAGAGCTTCAGCTTGGTCTGGATCAGCAATGGTATTGTTTGAGGCTTATTCTCATTTAAAGTATGAGAACAGGATGTGGAAATACAAACCCCTCAGTGAGGTAAGAGGAGAGTGACACAGGAGCTATTGCATCTTTACTGGCCAGAACCAGACTCTACACTGACTTTAAAGATTTCTTCCCTATCCCAGAGGGGTAGAGCGGCAACAAGGACGGCTTCTTTGATTGGCTGCAGAGAACATGTGACTGACAGTTGGGAATTTCTACCCTATCCCAGAGGGATAGGGTGGCAGCAAGGATGACTTCCCTGATTTGTCGCTGGAGACATGTGGCTACTCACCAACTCTTACAGTGAACCCTTCCACAGCAGTTGACAGGTATGCTGATAACACTGAAAAAACACAAAATAAAATCACCTTAGGACTCAGACCTATAATAGAGACCGGCACCTTGGGGAATTCCAAACCACCAGAACAGAGTTCAAGTAGAGAAGGGGTTACTACACTTGGACACAATGCATAGTAATTATATCACCTTTGCAACCAAAGAAATAATATCCTACAAGTAAAATAGTGCATACAATTCATTTTGAAAGACCCATTAACTTTTTTTTTAATTTTTGTGGAAAAACTAAAATCCTTTTTAGGATGGTTTTTATACCTTGTTCTGAGTCTAACTGCCAAGTGTGGTACATACATAAATACAGGTGATTGCACCAGGGTATGGAAAGACACACCTCTATGTAAGATCTCACAACTGCATAGCAGAGCAAAAGCCAATCCATGAAAAGGAAAGCACTGCCTTTATAGCTCAGATAGCATTGTATGGAGGCACAGATCTGAAGAAAAGTGCAAAAAGTTTCTGCTGCAATAAAAGTTCCCAAGAACACTTGCCTTCATAATTGTTAAATAGAAGTTTGGATAAACCAGGACTCTTCCTAGAGCTGGAAGCCCCACAAAGCTAAGCAATTGGGAAAGAAGGGCCTTGGTAAGAAAAGTGACCAATAGTCTCACTCTCTCAGCTCCAATGGCCAACATTTATCATTGTCTTTTTCGACTTTTTTTTGTCTACAAAAGGCGCAAAAAAAATAGGCGCAAGCAGGGTTTATTTGCCCCTTTTTGGTTTATACATTTCTGCTGATTTTGAGTTGCAATACACATGATATGGAAGGGCATTTTGTAAAAAGGGGCAAAGCCACTGAAAGTCTCTTGAACTACACTAGCCCAGGCTTAGCTTAGCTTTTTGGTGTACATGAAGAGAGAAATTTCAGAAAATGTGACCTGCACAAAATTTATCAAATGCTCTCTGACCATTTAATAAATTTGGTGCTCTTACACATTACCAGCGCACACACAAAAAAAAGTGTAGAAAAATGCTTCACTTACACCTACAATGATAAACGCCGGCCCCTGTGTGCAGATGGTTGACCTTCTGGAAGTTTCACATTACTGCAGCACACCACCAATCTGAGCTTTTTGGCAAAGTGGCCAAAAAAAGCTTATTCTCCTGGGGCTTACAAAAAAAAAGTTATCAAACTGTGAGAAAAAGGATTCTCTTATCGGATGAAACCAATATCTGGATCCATCCACGTCTGAAGGAAACCAGCCAATGCTCATCACCTGCAAAATCCCTACAGTGAAGCATGATGGAGATGCATCGTGTTGAGTGGGGGAGGGGGGTTTCAGCAGCTCTGACATACAGACCTATCGGGGTTGAGTTAAAGCTGAATAGAGCAAAGTACATTTTCCCCATCCAACAAGACAATAGGGGAGATTTATCAAAACAAGTGCTATAAAAAAAGTTTAGTTGCCCATAGCAACAAATCAGAAGTGATCTGATTGTTTTTTATGGGCAACTGGTCAAATTTTCCTCTGCACAGGTTTTGATCTCCCCAAAGACTCCAAGCACACAGCCAAGACAACACAAGGGTGGCTTAAGATCAACTCTGTGTCCTTAGAGGCCTGACTTGAACCCAATTGAACATCTAAAGATGTAGGGGTGGGGATCATGCTCAGGGCCATTATCTTTAGCTATGATGCAGCCAATCGTTAGTTAGTGGCACTGCGTTGGTATTCCATTACAGATTGTCAAGAATTTTGGAGAAAACCGCAGCTAGCAGACACCATGACAGAAACCCAATGGGAACCCATTATTGTAAGCGAGGTATTTTAAATGCTGATGTTAGTCATGTAACTTATCAAGCACCTCCATAGCTTCTCTTCTAGAAGTGAATAATTCAGATGTGTATAAGGCCAAATTGATAAAGAGCCAAGATTGGTCTGATTTGGTTTCATCAAATGAACTGACGCAGAGCGTCAAAATTTTTACTTTTTTTTTTTTTTTTTTTTTTTTTGTGCAAGCACTGTTTTTGCCAACATAGTTTGAGATTATTTTATTTATATATTTTTTTTATTATACCCGGTGCTGACTGTTTTTCCAACCTAATCCTTGTGGGGGAGAAAAAGCAACAGATGAAGCTTTTGTCCTCATATGCTGTCCTCAAATCCTGACCTCATATCCCGACCCCCAAATCCCCTCCTCCTTTTCCACCTCCTATCCGGTCCTCGTGTCCCATCCACATATCCCGACCTCATATCACAATCTTTTATCCCGACCTCATATCCCATCTTCAGATCCCGTCCCCATTTCACAACCTAATATCCTGTCCTCATCTCTTATCCCCATTTTGAATCCTCATATCCTGTCCTCACGTGGGGGCTGAGTTGTGATGAAGATAATGTAAACTGAAAAAAAGGGGTGTGACTTAAAGGGTGGGCGGGTCTTTGTGAGATGGGGCATGGTATGTGGGGAGGGTGTGGCTTGCCAGCCGGACTGACTCATTCACCAGGAGATGCGGAGCCTGTGAAGTATACCTGAACTTCCATATACTTGTATGGGACTTGAAACAAAAACCCCATTCTTCACATAAGGGGGTAGGTTAGGGTTAATTTAACTGATATATATTTGACATCTAAATAATGTGACCAAGTATTAGCAAAATATCTTCAGCCGTACGGAAGTTATGCTGGAACATACATATCTCACAGATTTATTAAACAAAAAGCCCGACCCTCGCAAATAGGGGTAGGTTAGGGATAAATTAACTATTCTATATTTTTACTTGACACATATAGGTAACATTGTGACCAAGTAATATCAAAATATCTCAAGCTGTTTGGAAGTTATGCCATAACATATATTTCCTATAAATTTATATGGGACTTTAAACAAAAACCTTGACCCTCGCAATTGGGGGTGAGTAAGGGTTAAATTACCTATACTATGTTTGTTTGTAGTTGACATATTAGTAACACGTGTACCAAGTTTCATGTTAATATATTTAGCCATTTTGGAAGTGATGCTGGAACATACACACATATACACACACATCGTGGGAGATTTATCAAAAGCTGTCCAGAGGAAAAGTTACTGAGTTCATAGCAACCAATAAGATCACTTCTTTCATTTTGCAGAGGTCTTGTTAAAAAGGAAAGAAGTAATGTGATTGGTTGCTATGGGCAACTCGGCAACATTCCCCTGCATCTCCCCCATTGAGTTTTTATATATAACTAGCTGAGTACCCGGCGTTGCCCGGTTTTTCCTTCGCAATCATTGTTGGAGAGGAAAATAAACAGAGGAGGAAGCTTTTGACTTCATATCCCGTCCTCCTATATTGTCATATCCCGTCCTCCTATCCCGTCCTTCTATCTTGACCTCCTATCCCGACCCGTAATATGTGCACCAGGTATTGAAAAATCTCCAGCCGTACGGCAATTATGTGGGAACATACATTTCCCATTGATTTGCATGGGACTTTAAACAAAAACCCTGACCCTCAAAAATGGGGGTAGTTAAGGGTTAAATTAACTATCCTATATTTTAAGTGGACATATAAGTAACATGTGACCAAGTATTATCAAAATTTCTACAGCCATTTGAAAGTTATGCAGTAACATATATTTCCCATAGACTTGTATGGGACTTTAAACATAAACCCCGCCCCTGGTAAGTGGGGGTGAGTAAGGGTTAAATCACGTATCCTATGTTTGTTGTTGACATATAAGTAACATGCTTTACATGTGAGCAAATCCACTTTTTTTTCACGTACTGGAGGAGTGCTGCGCTTTTCTATTTCTATACCACGAGGACTCTGATCAAGTCTGGGCGCTGGCACCCCACACGGATTGGGATAAGTAGTGCTGCAATACCATTTTGTGTATATATATATATGTGTGTGTGTGTGTACATATACAGTATGTGTATTTACATATGTGTGTATATATACATTTTCAGGGGGTGAGAGACTTATTCAATCTGATCAGATGTTCAAACTTCCTGTCGTGGCTTTCAGCAAGAAAACACCTTAACTATATTTTTTAGATCTAATGGTATTGGTGATTGTGTCGCTGGTTGTTGGGTATGTGGACAGTCACAACCAGTTCACAAGCTCCCTTGTGAAATTCACTCTTTCTTTACTCTCCATCATGCCGCTGTCCTACTACATTGGAATGGCTATAGCAAGGTAAGTGAACCTTTGCCCCTTCTTGTCTGGTTGGGCGATTGCCCTATGGCCTACCGCCAATTGAGCAAATAATATGTGTGTCTACAGTTCATGAAATGTCTATATAAGCAACATGTCTTATTATATGTACAAGATTTAATAACTACCGTATTTATCGGGGTATACCACGCACCGGCCTATAACACGCACCCTCATTTTACCAAGGATACTTGTGTAAAAGTTTTTTACCCAAATATCCTTAGTAAAATGAGGGTGCGTGTGTGCGCATGCGTATACCCCGATACACTGTTTCTGACCCCTCAGAAGCCCCCAGAAAAGGCAGGGGGAGAGAGGCCGTCGCTGCCCGCTTCTCTCCTCCTGCCTTTCCTGGGGTCTAGAGCCCTGCTGCTGCCGCTTCTCTCCCGCTGGCTATCTGCGCCGCTGCCCATTCTCTCCCCCTGACTATCTGTGCCGGCGCCCCATTGCCGGCGCCGATAGCCAGGGGGAGAGAAGCAGCGCCGGCAATGGGGCAGCGGCGCCGATAGCCAGCGGGAGAGAAGGGGCAGAGGCACCCATTGCCGGCGCCGCTGCCCTGTTGCCTCCCCCGTCCCCGGTTGTATAATTGCCTGTAGCCGGGGTCGGGTCCGCGCTGCTTCAGGCCTCCGGTGTGCGTCCCCTGCGTCGTTGCTATGCGCGGCGCAATGACGAATGACTATCGGTGCTGGCAATGGGGCAGCGGCACCGATAGCCAGGGGGAGAGAAGGCGCCGGCAGCAGGGCTCTAGACCCCAGGACAGGCAGGGGCAGAGAAGCCGGCAGCGACGGCAGGTCTCTGCACCTGCAAAGCCGCTGCAGTTCATTGATTTAAAGTGCCCGCTTTAAATCATTGAACTGCAGCGGCTTATTGGCGTATAACACGCAGGTAGACTTTAGGCAAAAAAATTTAGCCCAAAAAGTGCGTGTTATACGCCGATAAATACGGGATATGCGTTTCCCACTTTTTCACCTCATTAATGGGGATCAAAACTTTTAAGAGACAGATTATCCTTAATTAATGCATATAAAGTAAATTATAAATGTGCTTTTTATTTTGAAGTGACATTTTGTGGGCATCAGAACCAATTACCAGTTTTACATAAAGTTTTGGTTTCAAGATACAATATTTTCAATTTACAGTGGTTGTCCTGGGACCACTTAATATTGTAACTTGAGCAACTGTCTTGGTGCTCCATTGTCCGCATGTATTTATACTAAGGTTTTTATATGGTCCATAGAGTTAGTGTGCCAAAGTTATTTTTTATTTTTTTGAATAATGTTTGCAGTTTTAACACTACTTTATATTTTCTTTTGCTATCTTGTGGAAAACTGTAGTATCTCAGCTCAGAGTAACTTTGCATTGGGAGCAGTGGTGAATGCTACATTCGGCTCAATTATTGAACTGACCTTCTACATCACTGCACTGATAAAGGGGGCGAGGGAGGATGACAAGTGCTATGAGGAAGTGGTGAAGTCTGCCCTGACTGGCACATTGCTTGGGTGTGTCCTCTTCGTTCCTGTGAGTCTTCCACAATAATATTGTTTTATATAGTCCACACAGACTTTGCAGAGCTGTACACTCATACTGATCTTTGTCCCCTATGGGGCTCACAATCTAAATCTCACAATATAAATTCGCCTACAAGTATATCAGTGTTTTTGGAGTGTGGGCACAAACCATAAAAATCGTACACAAACACTGGGAGAATGTACAAACTTGTGGCAGATGTTGTCATTGGTAGGATTTGAACCTAGGCCCCCAGCCCTGCGAGGCAACAGTGCTGCCCTACAATAAGAATCCTTGTCATTTTGTGCAGTTTACTTGTGAAATAATAAGCTTTTTAAAAGTTTGCTTAGAATATATAGGTTGAATGCATTTAGTAAAGAACTCCGCGCAAAATGTGACATCTCAGATGTACTGTGATTACTTCTAGGGGCTGTGCATGGTGATTGGAGGAATAAAGCATCGAGAACAAAGATTTAATAGCCGCTCAGCTGGTGTGGGCTCTGCCCTCCTCTTCATTTCTGTTGGAGGTGAGAATCCTGTGAGTTTTCAGCAATAAGTACTTCTATATGGTGGTTTAAGAAACTTCCTAGTGTTTTAAAAGCACTAAGCATTTTTTTTTTTAATTGCCACACGTGTTTTCAGACAGATTTTTATTTTATTTTATTATATTTTTTAACAAAGGGAGACAAGGAATATGGCTTAGCGGAAAGTGGCTTCAATAAAAAGGGTGCCAAATTTTGGCATACATTTGGCCTCAAAGTAACAAACTTAAAACTAATCAAATGTTCGACTAGACATTCTAAAGATGCTCCAGGTTTCCAAGCACCCTGGGCCACTGTTTAAAAACCTGGTGCACTGTTAAAGGAGTACTCCTTATTATTTTATCAACTGGTTCCAGAACAGATTTGTAAATGACTTCTATTAAAAAATCTTAATCCTTCCAGTACTTATTAGCTGCTGAATTCTACAGAGGGAATTATTTTATTTTTGGAGCACAGAGCTCTCTGCTGATATCATGACCACAGTGCTCTCTGCTGACACCTCTGTCCATTTTAAGAACTGTCCAGAGTAGGAGAAAATCCCCATAGAAAACATATATGCTGCTCTGGACAGTTCCTAAAATGGACAGAGATGTCAGCGGAGAGCACTGTGGTCATGATGTCAGCAGAGAGCTCTGTGTTCCAAAAAGAAAATAATTCCCTCTGTAGTATTCAGCAGCTAATAAGTACTTGAAGGATTAAGATTTTTAAATAGAAGTAATTTACAAATATGTTTAGCTTTCTGGCACCAGTTGATTGAAAGAAAAAAAAAGTTTTCCCCTGCAGTACCCCTTTTAAACTGTCTGTCTGTTTGGTCCTTTCTGCTCTACTTCCCTTTGACTCTCCTCGCATCCAGGCCCTCTTACAGTGATACTCTGTTATGGCTATACTTCCTTTCTTCTTTCCCTTGGGGCTTTATGTATCCATTTCACTTGATACATGTACAGTGGTCCCTCAAATTACAATATTAATCGGTTCCAGGACGACCATTGTATGTTGAGACCATAACTCTATGGAAACCTGGGATTGGTTCTGAAGCCCCAAAATGTCATCCAAAAATAGGAAAAAGTGAGTATTAAAGGAAAATAAGCAGATGACTAATCCAGATAAAGCATGTTCTTGCATATAAAAGAAAGAGCTGCTGGGAGCTGTAAATCACTGTCTATGTAGAGAACAGGAGCTTCTTTAGGGTCATGTACAGTACAGTGTCCCAAAAAATAAAAATGGAGCTGCCTCCCACCTGAAGCAGCCATCCCTGGCACAGGTAAATTGTACAGAACATGTAATACCTCCCTGTGCTGTAGGGGACGCTACCAGACAGCCAGTCAGTGCATGCATTTTAGGAATACAGGGGTTTTACCAGTGAAATTCCCATTATGATTGGTAAGATCTTCCAGCTATTGACACATTTTGCAGATCTGGACTGTCCGTAGCATTGTATGATGAGTCTGGTTTCAAGTTACAATGGTCTAGAAAAGATTATTGTATGTTGTAGCCATTGTAAGTTGATCACTGTATATCCACTTAGCCATCCCTTGCTGTGTCTCCACTCATTGTGGTATTTAGTTTTTTTTTTTCTTGGCAAAAGCAACAAAAAGCTGCATGGTGTTTTTGGGGCAAAAAATACAGCGGCCAGATGTTAGCTTGGAGTCAATAGGAACATATGAACTGCAACCATTTTGTCATTTTCTGGCTTAGCATGCTGTTTTTTTTTTTTTTTCTTCAAAACTGTCTCTAAGATTTTCAAGAGATCTTGCTGTATTTTTCTCCTATAGACTCCTATGAGAGGAAAAAATGGCAAGATATTAATGCCATGTTTACTATTTGCATGTTTTTTCTGGTAACAAATATAACCAAAAAAATGTCAACATGGCCTTACTTCTAATCTATCTTTATCTCTGTAAAAAAAAAAAAATTTCTGAAAGCAGCGAAAAACTGCCAATACAGATGGGGACTTTGGATCCTGTTGAGGTGTACTTTAACAACTATATGTGTGTCCTCAGGACACACTTGGAGTTAGCTATGATCACCCAGGGATACAGAGCTATTTCCCCATATCCCTGGTTTGGGCCCCCCTTCCCTGTGGTCCTGGTTGCAGTCGCACTCCCTGCGACCGTGATCGTTATGCTCCTGTCAAGTTCAGCTGTTGCCCCAATCCTAATTAAGATTAGCATATCATTCAAGAGAGAGGTTGGAACAGCTGACAAACTGCTTTGCTGACAGAACGGGACACAGCTGACTGCACTATATGTCAAAACAAAGACCGTAGAAGTGCAACTAACATTTAATGAAAACCTGTGGTGAAAATGTATTGCGCAAGAAGTGAGCTAGCCGGAAGCAGTTTACTTTCATTTTAGACATGGCGTTCAACTTTGAACGCCGCGTCTAAAGGGTTAATAGCATGCGGCACTGCGATCAGTGCCGCGCGCTATTATCCACGGGTCCTTGCCGTTGTTGGACCCAGCGAGGCCCCGCGTTATAGAAAGGGAGTGGGTGGAGGGCATACAGGTACGCCCTCCGTCCCCAACAGGTTAATAGAAGTAATTTACAAACCTGTTTAACTTTCTGGCACCAGTTGATATAAAAAAAAAAAATTTCAGCAGAGTATCCCTTTAATACTAAAGCCAAATAGACTACTAGCCAGTGGTGAACACTCCACCGTGTGATCAGAATACTGGTCTAGTATGAAACAGAAATATAATACACAGAACACTGGACTGAGAAACGGATGAGTCTGAACAGACTCAACAACAAGACTCGCAATGTGAACACAGACTAAGATAACAAGGTTAAAGCAGAACGGACATACATAATCCTAAAAAACCGACAAATGTGACAGACTAAAATCTATACTAAACAGAGCCATTAACCATGGTTAAAAAAATATTACAATATAAATATAAGGTGCATGATTAAGCAGACATTTAAATAGCAGAGTTCTCATTGGCTAAGAGCTTTAATTATTCCTTAGCCAGGAAAGAAATCACACAGAAACTGCTCAGACATAAAGACCAATGTCTGAACAGACCCAAAGACATAATACATCTTTTTGAAGGGCCAATATTTATTTTTGAATGATGAGAATTGGGAGGGAGCGAAATAAATTAAAGACTGGGTAGGATCACCATTTTGACTACATTAACAAGGCCCAGCCAGGAGAGATGGGGAAAGTTCCATTTGGACAAGTAGGATCGTATTGAAGTAAAGAGGTGGGTAGTTGCGACCATATAAGGATGAAAGGGAAGGGGTGATTTTCACCCCTAAATAAGAAAGTCCCGAGGAGTAGTCTTTAAAAACGAAGTTAAGGGAAATGAGGTCTCTCATATGAACAGGTACCTGGCAATGGAAGATCTCAGATTTAGTGACATTAACTTGGAGACATGAACAGGCAGAGAAAGTATCTAGAAGGGACAAAAGATTTGGCAGTGACACCAGAGGTTCAGTGATCGTCAGGAGGGGGTCGTCAGAGGATGTCATGGAAACAACCTTTAATGTCTGGGTGACCTCTGATCATGGCCGGGTTCCATCACCAAAACAAATAATGCTGGCGAAAGGGGACACCCCTGGCATGTGCCATGACGGATGGTTTTTGGTTGGGGTGAAGAAGGGAGTTTCAGAAAAGCAGTAGGGGAGGAATATAAATGTGCCAGTACTCTCACAAATGGGCCGTAAAAGCCAAATTTTGAAAGAACCGTAAACATACACTGCCAAGAGACAGTCAAAGGCCTTTTCCATATCGAGCGATAAAACCGAGATGGGGGTAGATGTGGTGTTGGACCAGTGAATAAGATAGAGAACCTTCCAGATATTCCCAGGGGCCTAACGGACAGGCACAAATCCCACCTGGTCATGATGTATCAAGCTTGGCAAATATCTGTTCAAGTGGGTCGCCAACATAAGTCAAAAGCTTTGTCAATATTTAAAAGCGATATTTGTATATAGAATTAGCCACATGCAGGTGATCTTTATTGGGTTTGGGCAAAACTGTAATTAAGGCATCTAAGAACTGAGGGGGGGAGAGTTGAAGGAGACATAAGGGAATTAAATAAAGTCAACAAAGGAGGTATCAAAATGGGGCCAAACTTTTTTATAATAAGCCGCCGTCTGACCATCAGGCCCAGGGGATTCGCCTAATTTAAGACTCGTTTGAGGAAGTTTCCCTTGCTTTATCCAGAGGTGTGCATTCAGGGTCTCTCTAGGGTAAGGTGAGAGGGTAGGAAGGGTGACAGTTGAAAGAAAGTTGAGGAGAGAATCAGGAAAGGAGGGAGGGCAAGCAGGTTCAGAGTAGAGGGAGGAGTAGAAAGAATGAAAGGCAAATGCAATTTTATCAGGGTGGTAAGAGCAGAGACCTGGGCAGAGCTGGAGGCTATGGACCCTATTAAATGAGGTCATTTGTTTTAACGTAGTCGCTAGCAGACAATAAGGTTTATTAGCGAACCTATAATAGTTTTCCTTTGTTCCACCTCATAGCCTTCTCAACTCCAGTCCACTTTAAAGCATCCAGCTGCACAGGGCTGGTGCAAGGATTTTTGCCGCCCTAGGCGAAAGTTATTTTGCCGCCCCCTTGACCCCGCCCACTGGCTCCGCCCTTTGACACGCCCCATCTTACAACTGCGGTGACACAGTGTGTCAACCCAGTAGTATTGAGATTACATGAGGAGGTTTGTTACAGTGTAACACACCACCTCCTCATGTAATCTCCTTACTACTGGGGTGACACACTGTAACAAACCTCCTCCTCATGTAATTTTACTACTGGGGTGACACACTGTAACAAACCTCCTCCTCATGTAATCTCCTTACTACTGGGGTGACACATTGTAACAAACCTCCTAATGTAATCTCATTACTACTGGGAGGTAGTATGTGTAAAACTACAACAATCAGCATACCCATACATCTATTGGGCCTCTGGGCATGCTGGGAGTAGTAGTTTTGCTACTTCTGGCACCCAGGTTGGGAGAAATTGCCTCAGAAGTTACAGGACAAGGAGTAAAGATGGCGATAAGGAGTTTATAGGTACATGATACTTTACGCACCAGGGCATACCTCCTCTACTCAATCTTTACTCCTTCTGTAACTTCTGAGGCAGTGTTCCCCAACCAGGGTGCCTCCCGATTTTAGAAAAACAAACTACAACTCCCAGCATGCCCAGAAAGCCTTTGGCTGTCTGGGCATGCTTGGAGTTCTAGTTTTGCTATATATAGTGAGGAGGTGGTGACACCAGGTTCAGTGCAGTTTCATCGAGTTACCTGGTGTCATGCCTGGTGTCCTGCATGACACGGGTGAGGTGGTGTAACCGCCGATGGGCCCATGGGTTGGGTAAGTGGCGTGGTGCTCCGCTCTTCCTCGGCATGTTTCAAAACGCCGGCCCGCCTGTTCTTCCTGCTCTTCAAAGCAATCATTGCAGGCGGGAGTTTGTCTATTAAAAAAAATATATTTTAAAACACAGGAAATATCTATCACTGAGATAAAAGATAGATAGAAGATATATCGATAGATATAAGATAGAGATATGAGAGAGAGAGAGATATGAGAGAGATATGCAAAATATCCGATGTGAGATAGATGTGAGAGAGATGTGAGAGAGATGTGAGAGAGATGTGAGAGAGATGTGAGAGAGATGTGAGAGAGATGTGAGAGAGATGTGAGAGAGATGTGAGAGAGATGTGAGAGAGATGTGAGAGAGATGTGAGAGAGATGTGAGAGAGATGTGAGAGAGATGTGAGAGAGATGTGAGAGAGATGTGAGAGAGATGTGAGAGAGATGTGAGAGAGATGTGAGAGAGATGTGAGAGAGATGTGAGAGAGATGTGAGAGAGATGTGAGAGAGATGTGAGAGAGATGTGAGAGAGATGTGAGAGAGATGTGAGAGAGATGTGAGAGAGATGTGAGAGAGATGTGAGAGAGATGTGAGAGAGATGTGAGAGAGATGTGAGAGAGATGTGAGAGAGATGTGAGAGAGATGTGAGAGAGATGTGAGAGAGATGTGAGAGAGATGTGAGAGAGATGTGAGAGAGATGTGAGAGAGATGTGAGAGAGATGTGAGAGAGATGTGAGAGAGATGTGAGATAGATGTGAGATAGATGTGAGATAGATGGATAATATACAGATGTATAGATCAGTATTTCCCAACTAGGGTGCCTCCAGCTGTTACAAAACTAACTTTCAGCATGCCTGGACAGCTAAAAGCATATTGGGAGTTAAAGTTTTGCAACAGCTGGAGGCACCCTGGTTGGGAAACCCTGAAATATAAGATGTGGTAATATAGAGAAAAAGAGAGACCGCAAACGGCGCCTCGTGTATTACCCTTTAGAGTAGGTATGGAGAAGTAAAGCCCCTTAAGTGGCTGCTCACCTTGGAGAAGGAGAAATGGTGCATATCACCTCAGAGGTCTAAAGGTGGAGCAGGCTGCTCAGCCGGAGGGTCCGCAGGAGGCAGGTGAACCTGTCCTGTTGAAGTATGCGAAGAGGTAGAGGAAGAAGGACCAATGATAATCCAGGCGCTGCTAGCTCAAAAACACCGGAGGCAATGGGTTATAGATGAAAGATCCTGGCAGGGATCATATTTATTTAAAAAAAAAGTACAGATGACGCGTTTCGAGGGCAAACCCCTCTTCATCAGATCAGCATAACATACATAGGACACATGGCAAGTTTAAATACAGTGTGAACATGTGCCAAAAATGCAAAGTGGGCGTGGCTAGAATGGTCAAAGGTCACTACAGGTGTTGCCCTTACACACCTAGCATAGAATCAACAATCATAAAAACATGAAAATATAGTAAGGAAAGGATGTACAATTGTATAGTGTGAAAACTGGTAGGCTAAAGAGGTGGATATTCTGTAATGCTGCATTGAAGCAGCGACATATACAAGTGCAGATGCAGGCAGCGCTCATCCCGAGTTGGTTGTTAGGGATGCGTCGCTAACCACATGGGAGGCGGGGGGACAGAGCCAATCAGCAACGTACAGCTGCATTGACCTATCAGCGGACAGCGCGGTCCGGCCAATCAGCTGGCATTGCCGCGCTGTTTGCAGGAAGCGACGCGTCCCTGCTGGTTGTTAGGGACGCGTTGCTATGAATCTGTTTCTCTTGTATCAATTACTCAATATTTGTTATATATACTCTTGGCCCAATATCTACTCACTTACTAATTTATCGAGTGTTTACATTTTAACATATTTTGCATCTTATTTACCGTGTGCTTTTATGTGGTTTTACTAACATCCCAACACTGCGTATTTGTAATTGTTTTTTTTTTACTCCATATTTCTAAATTTATATCCATATTTATGACATTTATATTGATTTCCCTTATGTTAATATTGATTTTATATCCATGAATTATATACATATATAGATTTATATCCATATTTATAATATTTACATTTATATTTTTACTTTCATTTTATATCAATTTTTTTACCGCATATTCCTATATACTGTTCTTTTATCTAATTCACCATAGACATTGGGCTTTTGCTTTATATGTCACACTTTTTTCGACGAGGTTTTTGGTGATTTATTGCCCCCTTACGTCCGGTTTTATTATCATTATATTAAAACCATCTTATCTATTTTATTCTGCACTTCTATGTGTATATTTGTCATAGACAGCTCTGGTTCTGTTAGCACTCATATATTCCTACATTTTGGTTATGTTACCCCTATGCCCTGATTCATTATGGCTCTCTAGACACGCTTTATCTGATAATCATGTGTCTATGATCCATTCCTCCTATTCTCCCTTTTCCTCTCCCCCTCCTTCATTCCCCCCCCCCCCCTCTTTTTGTTTACATTTTATTATTTCTGGCAGTCCACTTGCAACTGCTGTAGGCCTATAACTTTTAGCCCACTCCAATGAGTGTTTCTCTAGTTCTAATCGCGCTTCCTATTTATCATGCTCCGCCCCTTTGTCACGGGGTAGGGCTAGTAACTCCGGCCTTCGTATTGACGGCTTCGCTTCCATCCTCCCATTCATAGCAACGCGTCCCTAACAACCAGCAGGGACGTGTCGCTTCCTGCAAACAGCGCGGCAATGCCAGCTGATTGGCCGGACCGCGCTGTCCGCTAATAGGTCAATGCAGCTGTACGTCGCTGATCCCCCGCCTCCCATGTGGTTAACAACCAACTCTGGATGAGCGCTGCCTGCATCTGCACTTGTATATGTCGCTGCTTCAATGCAGCATTACAGAATATCCACCTCTTTAGCCTACCAGTTTTCACACTATACAATTGTACATCCTTTCCTTACTATATTTTCATGTTTTTATGATTGTTGATTCTATGCTAGGTGTGTAAGGGCAACACCTTTAGTGACCTTTGACCATTCTAGCCACGCCCACTTTGCGTTTTTGGCGCCTGTTCATACTGTATTTAAACTTGCTATGTGTCCTATGTATGTTATGCTGATCTGATGAAGAGGGGTTTGCCCTCGAAACGCGTCATCTGTACTTTTTTTTTTTTTTTTTTTTTTTATAAATATGATCCCTGCCAGCATTTTCATCTATAACCCATAGTAACCCATCTATAACTTTCATCTATAACCCATTGCCTCCGGTGTTTTTGAGCTAGCAGCGCCTAGATTATCGTTGGTCCTTCTTCCTCTACCTCTTCGCTGAAATATAAGATAGATAGGAGATAGATAGAGGGAAGGGGACAAAGTGCTGTTTAGGAGTCAGTGGGCAGTAAATGGGCAATTTCTCAATGTTTCCTCAGCAGGGTGCCTCCAGCTGGTGCAAAACTACAACTCCAAGCATGCCTGGACAGGCAGAGGCATGCTGGTTGATGTAGTTTTGGCACAGTTGGAGGAACCCTGCTGAGGAAACATTGAGAAATTGCCCATTTACTGCCCACTGACTCCTAAACAGCACTTTGTCCCCTTCCCTCTTACCCCCAAGAAATTTACCTTATAGATGGCGGCCTCAGTGCGGGCAGCCGTAGGAGTGCGCGCCGCGGTGGAGCAGGAAGCAAAGCATGTGCTCCTGCTCCAATAGCGTTGCAGCCTGGTAGGAGAGCCGGGGAGGAGCATCACTCGCCTCCCAGAGAGTCAGTGCGGCCTGGGCTCCTGCACTGACGGCCTCAGGCTGAATGTTTTATAGTAAGATGGTGCCCCTTTGCAGGCTGGATTGTCTAGCCATCAGTCCATGTCCTACTGCGCTGCTGGGGGTTGCAGCTGGGATCCCGGGCCCCTTACTGAGGTACTGGCTGTACCCCCTGACGGCGGCCCTTGGGGGGAGGGTGAGCGCGGAAGTCTAAAGTTGATGATTTGTACGCTTGGAGGAGTGCAGCGCTTCATGCCGCACTCCTCCAAGATAAGAAGCACAAGGGGGTGAGCGCTCTCTGATCTCTAAAGGTTTTTTGCGGAGGTCAGAGCTGCGCCCCCCAAGAGAGGCCGCTGTAGGCGGCCGCCTACTTTGTCTATAGGCAAAACTGTCCCTACAGCTGCACCTTTGTATCCTGCAAAGCCTGGAAGAGGGAGAGGGGTCCTGTTGGTGGGCAAAAGGCAGCCTATGTAATTTTAGCTTCCAACGCCACTTGTGTTTGGGTGAGATCACATTTAATGCCAGTTGCTAGGGAAATTATGCGACCTCGGATAGATGATTTGTGCGCCAACCAACCCCACTTTGGGTTGGAGTCCGTTGTAACATTGGTGGTGAAAATAGATGTCAGGTCGTTCGACAATTGTTGTTTAACTCAAGGCATCGTGAGAAGCCACTCATTAAGACTCCAACGAAATGGGTAATGAAGGGGGTCCATAAAGTTAAATGCCGCCAACACCATATCGTGATCGACCCAAACAGACAACGTGATGGGTGTACAGCAGTTGAGGCAAAGAAGGCTGATTTGTTAGAAGCCAATCAATTCTAGTATAATAGCGCTGGGCAGGAGAATAGTAAGAATAACCTCTAGCTGTGCCATTAAACTCTTGCCAAGTATCAGCCAGTGAGTTGGTAACAAAAAGAGTAGAGAGAAAGCAATGTTGGGCCCCTGATCTGCAAAACGGGGCAGTGTTAGAGCGATCCAACTTGCCATTATATACCATATTGAAATCACCCACCCAAATCAAAATGTCATAGGTTAGGGAGCCAAGCAGGTCACCTATTTTATGAAAGAAGGGCAGAGTTAGATCAGTATGTGCATAAGTATTCACTAAGCAGACACTTATCATACAAAGACCCTAATAACAGCAGATATCTACCCTCAGTATCTGAACGCTCCTCTTGAACCTGAAAAGGTAAAGAATTATGAAGCATTGTCATCACGCCCCTACTTTTTTGTAACATAAGTGGACATGTAACATCTAGTATAAGACTTATGAAAAAACTGAGGTAGAGATTCCCTTGTGAAATGCATCTCTTGTAAGCGTATAGCAACTGGCGCATGTCTTGCGTAATCTCGGAAGGCTTTCCTTCGCTTATTCGGCGAATTAAAGCCCCGTACATTGTGAGATGAGATCTTACTCATGGCGAGAAATCATAGAGGAGCTAAAGGTAAACCATGGGAGCAGGCCAGTGACACAGGTCAGAATAGGCAGCTGGAGATACCAGAGGACGTCCAGCCGACGATAGGCAGGGAGCAGGTAAAGATGACACCAGTAGATTGTACATAGTACAAGGAATAAAACATAGACAAACCAAACATAAACAAAACAAATAGTCCGTGGCAGTCGGAAAGATGGTCCATCCTACTTCCAAACACCCGATTTTCGGGTAGTGAGAGCGCAGTAGTCCAACTCAGAGACAGCCTAAAATAAAAGAACAGCAGTACCCTGATACAAAACAAAAAATAAAGTCCAAAGCATACAGACTTGCTGAGGGTGAGAGAGCAGAAACCAACAAAGTATTAGAAAAATAAAATGTATAATAAAATGAAATGGCCGTCAGTCCATTATACAGTAGAAGAGTGGATGGTAGGAAATATGTTGCGGAACCATGTCCAAGCTAGGCATTCCAGTTGGAAATATGAGTCCATCCATACAAAATTGCAAAAAACTGTTCCAAAATTACTGGAGTTCAAGGAGGTGCAGCCTGCGGCCCGGGAGGTGGTGTGGCCTAGCGGTTCCTATCAACCAGCAGCCAAGACTGAGCGGGGTGGCCAGAAGGCTGGAGTAAAGGCCGAAGGTCCAATGCCGCTATATTCTCCAGAGCCAAGGCTTCACAGGCATCAGAAACTGTCGCACCACATGAGTATGGCCATTGACTTGGAAGGTGAGGGAAAAGGGAAACCCCACCTATATTTCACTCCCTCCCACTGTAGTAGGGCCAATGTTACAGGACGAAAGTCCCAGCGTCGAACCAGAGTGGTTGTGCCAAATCAGAGTATAGGTGTACCGTAGGAGGTAAGCCAGGCAAGGCTGGGATATTCCGGGCTGCATGTAATAAGGTATCCCTAACCTCTGGATAGTGCAGTTTCATGATCCTGTCTTTTGGAAGTTCAGAATTTTTTCGGCCTAGCCTGTGGATCCTGTCGAAGGAGAAATTATGGCTCCTGCTGGGGAGCAAGGTCATAGAAGAGATCCGTGAAAGTTTCAGGTAGGCCCTGTATGCGTATGTTTGCTCGCTGTGAGCGATTCTCATGGTCCTCAAGCTTCAATTCGAGAGCTTTCAACTGTGCAGCATGGTCGTCTAGATCGTGGTGGTCAGCCTCCAACCGCATCCGCCAGCTCGTCTATTTTAGCCTCAGAGTCCGCCGTGCACTGGCCCAAGTCATGCAATTGTGAAGTAATGTCAGAGAACGCCTTAGTCAGCTCAGTCTGGAATAAGTCCTTAATATTGTGGAACATGGCTGCTGGAGATGAAGCCAGAGTGCCTGAGGATCTCTCCCCATCAGAAGGCAGCACTGGGGAGCTTGAGCAGGAAGCCGCCATCTTAGCGCTAGTGCTCGCTTGGAAGATATCTGGTATAGATTGTGAGAGGTGCTGCAATAGTCTCTGGTTTCTCCTCCGTTGAGAGCGGGACATGTTCCCCTGCAAGTTACCACTAGGTTGGAGCTGAATAAAGGCGCTAAAGAAGGCTGGTAACTCTGGAAAGGGACGCACCTGATGTGAGCTTTGTGCTGACCAGTGAGCCGCACGCATGCGCTCCCCTTAAGAATGGCTTTAAAGGTGTCCATAGCCTTTGGGTTATGTAACAACTGAGGTTTTATTCTGTACCATATGTCAATTTTAGTTTCAGTTGTACATTTTTACATTTTTTTTTTTTTTTTTTTTATATATTCCAGGTGTGTTTGCACCCACTCTCTTCTCCAAAGTATATGGGAAAATGATATGTGGAGACTGTATGGCTTTTGGACAAAATGAAACCAAGTATATCTGCCAGAATTGCCATCTTGAATTGGTAAGTAGTAGTGCATATACAGTGTATTTGGAAAGTTTTCAGACCCTTTCCGTTTTCACTTTATATGTTGCAGACTTCTGCTGAAATAATATATTCATTTCCCCCCTCACTCCACCCTCAAATACCACATAATGACAAAGTGAAAACAGATGGTTAGAAGTCTTTGTTAAATTATTTAAAAAAGGGGAAAAATTAAAGTATAGACTTGACATGAGTATTCAGGAAAAAGCATGTACGGGTTAGCACTAACCTCCAGCACTGACTTGTAGCTTTGACCAGTGAGGTTGAAAAATGAAACTGAATTTTTATTTGGACAAACTGTACAAACACTACATAGCGGTACTTCCACAGTGTTAACACGTTTCAGCTGACACACGCAACCTTAGTCATGGCTACAGATTAGTATTACAATCATGTTTTAAATACAAATGTAGAAAAAGTATTGCTCACCTCTCCTTTTTGTATGCTTATTTTAATGGATATAAATAAAGGATACTTTTAACTGACTGGTGCTGTGGACCATACATTTGAATCATGTTTAAATACTCGTGGGGAAGTGACAAGGGTTATCCAGGAAAAAACTTTTTTTTTTATATATCAACTGGCTCCAGAAAGTTAAACAGATTTGTAATTAACTTCTATTAAAAAATCTTAATCCTTTCAGTACTTATGAGCTTCTGAAGTTAAGGTTGTTCTTTTCTGTCTAAATCCTCTCTTACACCTGTCTTGGGAAACGCCCAGTTTAGAAGCAAATCCCCATAGCAAACCTCTTCTAAACTGGACGTTTTCCGAGACAGGTGTCATCAGAGAGGATTGAGACAGAAAAGAACAACCTTAACTTCAGAAGCTCATAAGTACTGAAAGGATTAAGATTTTTTAATAGAAGTAATTTACATATCTGTTTAACTTTCTGGAGCCAGTTGATATATAAAAAATTTTTTTTCCTGGATAACCCCTTTAATCTTTGTTCCATCAGACCAGAAAGCCTTGTTTTTCAGTTTGAGAGTCCTTCAGGTGCTTTTGCACACTCCAGGTGGGCTTTCATGTGTATTTTACAATACCCAGATTGCTGGAGTGCTACAGTGATGGTTAACCTTAGTCCTCTCTATTACCAAGGCCAGTTTTTCTTTTAATGGGGCCAAAAAGGGTTTTTCCAGAACTATCATATTGGTGTTAGTCAGTTATCTGACTGAAGTGCCAATAGTCAGACCAAGGGCCCTTCTTTACAGACTGACATGCGCAGGATCATGCACTCATCTACAGAGCCTTTACACAGCTCAATCAATTGCATGGCAAGGCCGCTCAAATGATTGCTGGATCATTCATGCTGCCCATTGAAGTAATCACTGTCGGCGCACATCACCTGTTGTACACAGGTTAAAGCGTGGCCAATAATTTAAATGGCTGCACAAAGGATCCAGTAAGCAGGAGAACGAGCTACATAAACAGGTTGTTTCAAAGAGTGCTGATTTGATCAAGAGTCCGGCTGTATAAAAGGGCTTCAAAGGGTATGATATTTCATGGTGGCCAAGGGAGTGTGGCAGAGCTGTAATACTTTCAGTATTTTTTTTATGCCTTTTATAGTTCCTAGTGTGGTTCTAAAAGTATATATTTATTTTAGGTCAATAATAATTTTCATCACTCTGTCTCTGTATTGTAGATTGGACGAAATGGCACAGTCTTCTATAATGAAATTAAGTAAGTACTGGCTCTAGTTAATGTTATGTAGAGGTTTAGTCATGCTCAATTGGCATTGGGGTGCTTTATAATAATTTGAACATGAAACAAATTTCAAATACTGGAGGGAATAAACACAATCAGCTATTTGATTTTTACATGAGAAATACAGGATTACAACACTGGTCATAGGTTTAGAGGAAAATAACAAATATAGCAACCTGAGAAGTTTACAAGTAACATGCCATAAATATGAAGACTTTCGATAGAATTTACCAATCAACACATAAATGACACTGGCATGTCCTCTGTCTGAATTTTCTCAACATCATGTTATGTTTAAAGTATTTTATTAAACAGTATGTAAATAGACTATACACACACTATGCTAAAACTAATTATATCTTCACTGCTTTTATGTAAAAAGTCAAATTTTACTCTTAAAAGGAATGAGCAATCATGACCTAAATCAAAACCACAATTGAATATTTAACCTTGATTATGCTTAAGAATTAAAAAAAATGTGTATATCATCCTGCATATCATTAACCTGTCTGTCAATCTTGTGATTTTCTTAATTCCACAACTTTTTCTTATCAGTGTTGCAATTTCAGTGTTGAGGAGTGTATATATAGTCGGGTTTACAACAACTAAAACACTCTAAGGATATGTCATCCTGATTTCCTCGTTCCAAAGGATAGGAAATAAGTGTCTGATTGTGGGGGGGTCCGATTGCTGGGACACCCTGCGATCTCCTCCATGGCGCCCCTTCTCTCCCATTGAACAGAGCTGTGTCGACCCCTTCATAAAGCAGTGGCCAACACGCCTGTCCCATGTATCTCTATCGTAGAGTCAGAGATACAGCGTTCGTGTATCTCCGGCTCTTCCATAGAGATATGTGGAGGGGGCATGTGCTTCATGCGGGGGTCGACAGTCTCCTTGCATATGTGGTGTTGGACGGGGTAATGTGTGTATTAACCTCTTCATGATGCCAGGGTGTGATTGACCTATACACCACCCGAGGTAGACCAGCTTCACCTGTGCCAGGCACGGGGAAAATAATCACTCAGACTCAATGTTACAGTTAACTGGTATGCCTTTCTGAGGTAGACAAGGTGTTAAAGTCCATACAGCTCAGGCACTAAAGAGATGCAGGGTGAACTTAAGGAAGCTTATCGGCTTGCTGGGACTTGTAGTTGCAATTGTATAGACTGATGCTGCCACACTTGAATTTAGTAATTGACAGACTTGACTACTTGGACTGGCCTGGATTGCAGCAAAATTCCCCACTATGTTTAGGTCCTACTGTTGGCTTTGACTTTCACAGACAGTACAGGGATTAACTTGAAGTAGAAGCGTGGTTGCCGGACTAGGCCCCAGGCCTCCTTCAGGAACACTCCAGACTCCTCAGACTTCTCGTCACTGTACCTCAGCTGCAGCACTAAGAGAGCAAGCTGAACCCTAACCTTCCTATGTAAGGGGGACAGTTTAGAGAGATCCCATTGGTCACTGACAAGCCACCTGTTCACCTTGCATACTCCCCTTGACAACAAAGGCTCCTTAGCAACATAGATTTAAGGTAACAGTACATATATAACACAGCATATTAACTCTTATATACCAAGTGCATTCTGTAGTGCAATAAAGAGAGTTCTAGAAAGAGAGGACCCATGACGGACATCGTGCAGGATCTGCCAGCTAGGATGGGCAGAAGTACAGAGGAGTACATGACTCTGTACTGGGTCACCATACATAGACCAGAGATTGCTCTGTGCACAAGAAGAGCTGGGCGCCAGGCAGGAGATTGAGGGTTCTCAGCGGTCAGACTCTGCATGATCAGACACATATCCCCTATTCTTCGGATAGATAAGTTGTCCTGCACCTCAGTACTCCTTTTAATGTACATAACTGTATGCATTTTTTTTTTTTTTTTTTAGAAGTAATACAAAATCAAACCTATATAAGTAGGGTATCATTTTGATTGTATGGACCTACAGAATAAAGATGTCTAATTTTTACCGAAAAATGCACATGACTGTCACTGCAAAGTAGAATTGGTGGCACAAAAAATAAGCCATAATATATGAAATTTTAGGTGCAAAATTTAAAGCATTGATTTTTAGAAGCTGACGAGGAAAAAATGAAAATGCAAAAACTGAAAAACCCTGCATCCTTAAGGGGTTAAAACACCTTTTTATTTATAGCCTCTTGTGTGCAGTATTATAAGGCTAAATATGTAAATTGCACATACTGCTGTGGGATATAGTGCACTATTGCAGATTTTTTTTTTTTTTTATATACATAAATGTAGTTTGTTTTGTTTTTTTTTTTTTTAACTTTTTTGGATCAGTATTGAGAAAAAAAAGCTTCTAATGATATAGAGGAGGTACATGAAAATGTCCTTTTATGCAGGTAATATAAATACTTACTATGGTTTTCATTGGTAAACCTGTGTCCTCATCTTCTTGTGTAGGCCTTTGGTATACACGGTGTCCATTCTTTTGCCTGCTGCGTATGTCATAGGACTCATTTTCACCCTGAAGACTCATTCCCATATTTATGATATTCACATCAGTGACTGTCATGGTAAGATTACAGAAATTTAATTTATACTATACATGTTGAATTTTACACTGCAACTTAATGCTTGGTGCACAGAGCTAATTTTTACATTGTGATCCCTGAAATTGGAGTATCTTTGGGTGGAGTGTTGCTGCACTAGTATAGCTATTGTTCTATTATTTTGTGTGTTTTTAAGTATCGATTACTTTTTTGTAGCAGTGCTGTATTTTGCACAGTGGTTAGCCTTGAGCGCTGCAGTGCAAGGGAAAACCCAGACTAAACCCAATTTTTATATTCGGTTTATTCACATTTCTATTTGGCAAATATTCAGTTTTTTAGGCGCTAAGTAATTTCTCTTGGTGGATTAATTGCTTATTCACTGATCATTAATATTTAATTTCTGTTTGTTTTTCTTAAGCCTTATTTAGCAATTTACTATAACTGTCACCAAATGGTACAGTATTTTTTGTATATTGAAAGATCTGTTATAGAGAAGTTAAATGCCTGTGTAATAGTCAAAATTTACCAGTTGTTTTGTTTACTTGTACCAGCTTTCTTTATTTCTTAGTGCCTGGACATCATCACAGCCCTGTGGTCCACTGGTCCCGATGGAGGGCAGTGGTCATTCTTATTGGTTCTACACTATTAATGTCTGCTTGTGCTGATCTTGCTACTGAGCATATCAGCCCTATACTGAAAGGAACAACAGTGTCTCAGGTAAGTAGATCAAAGTAAAATCTCCCCAAGATCAAATATGTACCTGCTAAACATATGAAATAGGTGTTGTTTGTATTTATTTATTTATATAAATTAGACCTATTTGGTGAATGAGATCACTCTTGTTTACATTCAAAAGCTTCAAACTCCTACATAGCTAGTTCTGTTCTTTGCGAAGGTCTGTGAGCATTACAGCCTGGACCGCAGAATGATAGTTAAAGGGGTTGCCCAGTGAAAGACACCTTATCCCCTATCCACAAGCGCTCTGAGAAAAGGGAGAAAAAAAAGAGGAGCCCACACCTCAAGGACAATGGTATTTTATATATTTGAAATAGATTTGACTGAGACCGTGCTTCAATTATAAAGAATACTAACATTTATTAAAATGTCAAATACATGTAAATTCCCCCACAGGGCCCTTGTGGATGGAATAACTACATAAACCAAAAATTCAAATGGCAATTCATAAAAAATCAATAATGGCTGCCAAATATTTCGGCAGTGTGACCAATAGTCCGGCAATGCTGATAATCTGAGAATCCGGAAAAAGTGCTGGTTTTGAGTCCAACAATAAATTATATTGCAGATATTGAATGAAAATGTCCAGATGTATTTTTGATGTATTTCATTCAATATCTACAATATAATTTGTTTGACTCAAAACCAACACTTTTTCCAGATGATCAGATTATCAGAATTGCTGGACTGTTGGTCACACTGCCGAAATATTTGGCAGCCATTATTGATTTTTTATTAATTGCCATATGAATTATTTATGTAGTTATTCCTTCCACAAGGGCCCTGTGGGGGAATTTACGTGTATTTGACATTTGAATAAATTTTACTATTCTTTATAATTGAAGCACGGTCTCAGCCAAATCTATTTCAAAGATATAAAATACCATTGTCCTTGAGGTGTGGGCTCCTCCTTTTTTCTCCATTTTCTAAATTTTATACACCTAGTGTATAGGTGTACTGCCCAATCCACCTCGGTCAGTGCGTAATTGTGAGCTGAACAATTTAAAAAAACATTTTTGTCCATCTCTGAGAAAAGTGCATACTGCAGATTTTTACCGGATGCCAGAGTACGGCACTTAACCCCTTCCCTCTTTGGCGATTTTTTATTTTTGCACTTTAGTTTTTTCCTCCTCACCTTCTAAAAATCATAACACTTTCAATTTTGCACCTAAAAATCCATGTGAGAGCTTGTTCTTTGCGTCAACAATTTTACTTTGTAATACCATTATTAATTTCACTACAAAATCTACGGCAAAACCAGAAAAAAATTATTTGTGGGGGCAAAATTGAAGGAAAAAAAGCCATTTTGTTAGTTTCTATGCAGTGCAGTTTTCGGTAAAAATTGCACCTTTTATATTTTATATATCCATATATATCCTTATATCCATACAGTCACAAGGATACCCAATTTATATAGGTTTGATTTTCGTTTTACTACAAAAAAAAACAAACAAAAAAAAAACAAACCTACAGTGATCCCTCAACTTACAATGGTCTTTTCTGGACCATTGTAACTTGATACCAGACTCGACATACATACAGACAGTCCAGATCTACGAAACATGTCAATGGCTGGAGGAACTGATCGATCAGAATGGGCATTCACTGGTAAAACCCCTGTATTACTGAAGTGTATGCACTGAAATCCTGTCTGGTAGCGCCCCCTACAGTACAGGGAGGTATTACATGTTCTGCACTACTCTTAACCTATGCCACAGTTAGCTGCTCCTTTGGACACAAAATAAGGGCGGCTGCATTTAACTTTTTTTTGTCTTAGGACATTGGGGGAGATTTATCAACCTGTCCAGACTAAAAGTTGCCCAGTTGCCCATAGCAACCAATCAGATCGCTTTTTTCATTTTTAACAAGGCCTCTGCAAAATGAAAGATCTGATTGGTTGCTATGGGCAACTGGGCAACTTTTCCTTTGCACAGGTTTTGATAAATATCCCCCATTGCATGTACTGTACAGGACCCTGAAGAAGCTCCTGTCCTCTACGTAGACAATGATTTACAGCTCCCAGCAGATCTTGTAAGGACTTTCTTTATCTGAATTAGTTATCTACTTATTTTTCTTTAATCCTCACTTTCTCCTATTTTTGGATGACATTTTGGTGGCTTCAGAAACAATTACTAGGTTTCCATAGAGTTATGGTTTCAACATACAATGGTTGTCCTGGAACCAATTAATATTGTAACTTGAGGGACCACTGTACATGCACCAAAATTAATACGTTGAAAAATGTCCTCTTCTGAGGAAATGAGGACTTATTTTTTGCTCTGATCTGAAGAGATATATATATATATATAAATCTATATCTATCTCTATATATATATATATATATATATATATATATATATATATATATATATCTATCATTGTTTTTTGTATGGTATAAAAAGTGACCAAAAATATTCAATTTTGGACTATGGAATTTTTTTTACGTGTATGCCATTAACCCTGCAGTTTAATTAACATTTGCGCACGGGGCGATACCACATGGTTTTTATTTACATTTTTTTTCTCTTTTAAATGGGGAAAAGGAAGGTGATTCAAACTTTTATTGGGGAAGGGGTTAAATCACATTAACACCTTTTTAAACTTTTTTTAGGGAGACTAGAACATTGCACACTGATTTCTTATGCAATAGCATGGCATTGATCAGTGTTATCGCCACTCGACTGCTCCTGCCTCGATCTCTGGCACGGAGCAGTCATTCGGCGATCGGACAGCAAGGAGGCAGGTAGGGATCCTCCTCATGTTCTGTAAGCTGTTCGGGACGCCGCGATTTCACCGTGGCAGTCTCAAACGGCACCATTGAGCTAAGCCGCAATGTTTACTTTCGTTTTAGACACTGCGATCAAGTTTGATCACCGCGTCTAAAGGGTTAATGCTGGACATCAGCCCGATCGGCAATGTCCGACATTTGCCGTGGGTCCTCGTTGCCTATATCAACCGGGACCCAACGGGTATGATGCGTGCTCACCTGCATCATACCTTGGGAGCCGCAGATGAATGTTAATGAACGTCCATTTGCGGCAAGGGGTTAAGTGTCTTGAGCACTTTTCATAGAAAATTTATGGAGCGTGTGCTGTTTGCTGCATGCGTTCCTATCTGAGAGCCAGGGTCCAGTTCAGGAGATCACAGGATCCCAGCAGTTGGACCACGTCGCTCAGACTCTTATTCCCTATTTTGCAGATAGGGAATAAATTGCCTTTTACTGGACAACCCTTTTAACAGCAAGGTAACAAATATATGTGCAGCAGCTGCTTATAAGTTATGGTCTTTCTAGATACTGACTCAAGTTACACAAATCCATTAACAATAAGTATTTAAAGATGTCTGTTTTATATAGTTTGGCTGTGATCTGTTACTTTATGATGTTAATTTATAGGTATGCATTTTTCATTTTTGTCAGTACTTTATTGGAGTCACTGTCCTAGCAATGATCCCAGAACTTCCAGAAATTGTGAATGGAATACAGTTTGCACTTCTCAATAACCTAAGTTTAAGGTTGGTAACTTAGTGTCTCTGTCACTTTTGGCATGTCAAAAGTTTCGATCGGTCAAGGTCTGGTTGTTTACACCCCCACTGACTCTCTAGATTCTCTATAGAGTCATCCTGTGCAGAAAGGAATGAAGCACAGGGAAAGAGGCACTTAGTCAAGCTCTTCTCCCACTTCGTTCTATTGATTTAGTAGGTGTCTGAACACCCAACCCCACAACCAATCAAAAAATGTGAACATGTCTCTTTGACATTCAAAAGTTTTGTTGTTGTAAAGCAGTGGTTTATCTGTCAAGAAATATGTACTGCTATAGCAATGTGTAGCAGCAAAACTGAGTATTGATGTTAAAAAGTAAATTCATAGATTATTTAACAAAACAAGTGTTTTCTTAGAATATTTTATTATTCTTGATAAACACCAATACAACATTAACGTAACCCCTTCCCCTTCCGGCCCAAGCCATTTTTTTTTTTTTTTCAATCATCACTTTCCAAGTGCTGTATCTTGTATATTTCTTCATATTTATTTATTTTTTTAAACAAAAAAAAGGTTAAAATGTGTGAATTTTTCTTAGATACAGAAACCTGTAAAGTTTGCTTAAGCATACACACCTGGGATACTCTGATATGCAGTGCAATTGGAAAGTTTTAGACCCTTTCACTACTTTTACATTTTTTCTATGTTGCATCTTTGTGCTAAAATAAAATGTAAAAAAATCATGTTTTCTCCCAATTTATCCACACATAATGAGATTGCGAGAACAAATTTACAAAAAATTTTGAAAATTCTATTAAAAAAGGAACAACTAAAATTTCACCGGGACATAAAATTCAAGTTTCATAGCAAAGGGTCTGAATACTTAGCTATGGGGACCTCTCATTTCTCCAGATCATCTTTAAAGATTTTTCTGCACCTTGATTAGTCACCTGTGGTAGATTCAGGTGATTGGATATAATTTGGAAAAACACAGCCTTGTCTATATAAGATCTCACAGCTGACAATGCATAACAAAGCAACAATCAAGCCAGGAGGGGGGAAAGAACTGCCTGCAGAGCTCAGAGGATTATGTGGAGGCACAGATCTAGACAAGGTTATTAAAACTTTTCTGCAGCACTGAAAGTTCCCTAAGAGCACAGTGGCCTTCATAATTGTTAAATGAAAGACGTTTGTTAAGAGAGGTGGCCAAGAAGCCAAGTCAATGAGTTCCAAAGATCCTATGTGCAGATAGGAGAAGCCTCAGTTCTAAGTGTCATGTCTGAAGGTGACCAGGCACTGTCCAATACCATCCCTACGGTAAAGCATGGTTGTGGCAGCATCAAGCTGTGGGGGTATTTTTCAGCAGCTAGGACAGGGAGACTGTGTTAGGGACCTATTTGTAATGAAGATCTTATCCAGAGTGCTCAGTTTTCTTGTCTTGTTGGAAGGTGAACCTTCTGCTCAGACTGAGGTCCAAAGCGCACAACCAAGACAACACAGGATTGGCTTAGGGACAACTCTGTGAATGTGCTTGAGTGGCCCAGCCAGAGCCCTAACTTGAACCCAATTAAACATCTCTGAATAGATCGGAAAATGGCTTCCACCAATAGTTTCCATACAACCTAACAGAATCTGCATAGAAAAATAGCGAAATATCCCCAAATCCAGGCATACAAACCATGTAACCTCATAACAAAGATGACTGCAGGCTGTCATTGTTGCCAAAGGTGCTTGAACCAAGTACTGAATAAAGGGTCTAAATACTTAGTCTTGCAGAACAGAATCACAGAAATACCACAGTGAACATAGACGGTCTGCAGATCTTTTGCAGTTTTTCGGATTATGGGCGGAATATGTGCAGAATGTATGCAGAATGTCTGTGCGCTCAACACACAGATTCTGGCCGAAATTCAGGTTACAATTTACTTGATTGGAGTTCTGCGCAGAATTCTGCAAAAAAATATTGACAGGTTTAATGTTTTTGCAGAATCTGAAATGCAGAAATTCCTTCCTGTAAATAGGACAGCAGAATCCCCATTCAACACAATTGGGAGACTTATCAAAACCTGTCCAGAGGAAAAGTTGCCTTTCAGGCCCAAGGCCTGATTATTAAAATCCTATATGCGTATTACAATTATAACTGTGTGATGTATTATCCAAGCCATGGGTGAGAGGTCATTCAGACTGTGTTTTGTGTATTGCATTTTATTGGGAGTCTGGCTGTTTGTTTACATCTCCTTTTGAAGTCAAAGGCTTTTTTGAAGTCATGCACTCTGGTCCCATCCTATAATCAAACAGATAAGGGGCCAGGAAAGGAGAAGACCCCGGTGGGATCAGAGGGTAGGGGGGGGAATGGAGTCTCCCTCCCAAGAAAGCAGATATGATATAAAAAACAATGCTAGACTCAGGGTGTTCAATGCTGTGAAACAAGCTGACAAGACCATCCTAAGAACAGCACTCACTGACAAGGACTGCTATATCATCATGCTGTAAGAACTTCATCTTTTGTTTTCTGAACTTGCCTTGCCAAACTTTCATATTTTTGTAACTGTCATTTGTTACTGTATTTTTATGCATAGCACTGTGATACCTTTTATCAGATTAAATGTTTAATCAGCTCTGGTCTTTGATCTCTAAATATATGAGCTCACTTTTCTGAAGGCAGCTCTGGTGGAAACACGTTTATCTAAGGGCTAATTTGGTGACTTGCTTGGACTAGTAGTGGATACCCAGAGGTCTTTCACCATCACACTCTCTCTAGCGTCTTGGCTGGACCGATAGGGTGTGATCGTGACAACTGGTGGCAACGGTGGGATATATTTAGAGATTTTTAGTGCTTGCTGGATTTTACCTGTAAGGAAATCTTAGCACTAAAAAAGAAATTGCATACATATTCTTGTGTGCAAATTCCAAAGACAGAGTTCAGTCAGTGCTGGTTTAAAAGACATACAAAAAGAGTGCAAGGCAGTTCTGTCCTCCCCATCTCCTGTTTTACCTCCTCTGTCTCATCTCGGAAATATGGAGGCATATCACAAGCAGTCAAAGCCTGCACTGGAGCTAATGTGCCAAGAAAAGGACATCCCTACTGCAGGAAAGAACAAGGAACAACTTATTGCTGATCTTGTGGAGTATGATGCCCGTGCAGAAGAGCTAAGTGACATGAGACAAAGTCCTACAGCTGGAACTGCCATCCAAGGACTGATATCTCCTGGGGAATATAACATTACTCCCCATCAGGACAGTACTCCACATGAGGCCTTGGACTCTTATATGCGGACTGCCTTACAACACCTTGGGAATGTGGATGCCAATATGAAACTCCAACTGCTTCTCCAGTACCAAACTGCAGAGAGAGAGGCACAAGCCACAGAAAGAGAGGCCCAGGCACAAGCCGCAGAAAGAGAGGCCCAGCGAAGGCATGAACTGGAGGCTCTGAGGCTGAGAGGGGATGCTTCATCCGCACGAAGTGTTGTGCAGGATCAAGGAGACCACAAACCCCACTTGGAACATTTCCCCATGTTGGAGAAAGATGGTGACCTGGATGTGTTCCTGAGGGGATTTGAAAAGGTTTGCCGGCAGTTCCATCTACCTAAGGAACAGTGGGGACAATATCTAACCCCACGGCTGCGAGGGAAAGCTCTGGATGTGTTTGCTTCGCTTCCCTCTGAAAGTGACCATGACTATGAAGCAATAAAATCTGCCCTGCTAAAAAGTTTTAATCTGACTCCAGAGGCTTATCGGAAAAGATTTGGGACTTTGCAACAAAGCGCCACAGAAAGCTGCACTGAACATGCAGGTCAGGTAAGGACTGCATTCTGGCAATGGACTGGGGGCCTACAAGTTACTACCTATGAGGCCCTGGAGGACTTGATGGTCCTGGATCAGTTTCTCCAAACACAGAGCTTTGAAGCCAGAGAGTGGATTTTGGACCGCAAGCCCAAGACAGCCATGGAAGCAGCAGAACTGGGAGATGACTTTGCCAACAACCGGGAGCCAACAGCAAAGCGTGGATCTGCACAAGCTGCAGCAAGTACCTGGAGGGGAGCCACACAACCACAAAGCACCACCAGGTCAGCCGGGAAATTCTTGCCATCATTCCCAAAAGCAACAGGAGTCACATTGGGTCAGGGGGACACCCGCCAATGTTACAGATGCAACAATATTGGGCACCTGAGTGCCACTTGCCCCAACAAAAAGAATTCTCCACCAGTAGCTGGAGTACACACAGCCGTTCTTTTGGTGTCTGGAGCGGTGGAGAAAAGAGGGGATAACCTACAGAGTGTAACTGTGGGTGACCGGGTGACAGTGGGGTTACGAGATTCTGGAGCCTCCTTTACCTTGGTGCGACCTGAAGTGGTGAATACAGAGGACATCATCCCTGGAAGAACCATGGCTTTAAAAGGAATTGAAGGTGTGCGGCCTGCTGTGCCCATGGCTCGTGTGTACCTGGATTGGGGTACAGGCAAAGATTTGCGGGAGGTGGGGGGTCTCTGAGGACATCCCTGTTAATGTTCTGCTGGGGAATGATTTGGGTCGGATGCTCTGTCATTATGCTCCAGAGGACACTACCTGCACACCGGATGGGCTAGGAGAGAGCCCTGTTCATTTTAAGGTACTGTGCGAGACTTTGGGAGACACTGCGAAATGTGGAAACTGGGAGGGAGTGCAGGGGATTGATAACTGTTTACCTGTGACTGAACCAGTAATGTTTTCCAAAAGTGAAATGGGGTGTATTGTAAAATGTGGTGACAATGCATTGCCAATGCCAAAACCTAGTGGAGATGGGCTAGGGGGAGGGGTTGGTGTGCCCCTGGTGACATGTAAGGATGAGGGACCAGCAGTGAGTGATATATCCCAATCCTGTGAGCCTAAGGAGGAGGAGGGAAGGAGTGATAGCCCTGTGTGTGATGCCTGTAACATTATGTCTGGAACTGAGGGAGAGGAAGGTGGGGATGCTAGTTCACCTGAGGGAAATGTGCTCCCTGATGCCCCAAGATGGGGGGAGGGAAACAAGCATTTCTGGGAAGCTCTGCGCAGTGCCCCTTTGCTTGAAGGGCTGAGACAACGTGCTGAGCATACAGGTGTTGACACAGTGGGGCATCGGGTATATTGGGAAAATGATATCTTGTACTGGGAGTCCCTTTCCAAAGGCATGCTAGGGGCCCAGGAGAGAGAAAGGCAGTTAGTGGTTCCTAGGAAGTACAGGAAAGAGCTGCTGAGGTTGGCCCATGAGACCCCCCTGGCAGGACATTTGGGAGTGGCCTATGCGGTCATAGAGAAGGAATGTCCAGCGGTGGTCTGGGCTTTGCAAAAATTACAGCCATACCTGTATGGCAGGGATTTTACTGTCATAACTGATCACAACCCTCTACCTTGGTTGGACAGCGTGTCCGGTAACAATGGCACCTTGAAACAAATGCTAAAAACATTTGTAGAATCGGAGGGCAGAGACTGGGAAAAGTATGTACCCCATCTGTTATTTGCTGACAGGGAGGTACCCCAAGAGCCTACAGGTTTCTCGCACTTGAGTTATTATATGGTCACAAAGTGCGGGGACCCCGAGATTTAGTTAGGGAAGAATAAGAAGGGGGGCTACCTGCCCCTGAGACTTCTGTGGTGAAGTATGTTCTGAGATTCAGGGACAGGATGCAGGCATTGACTGGGCTGGTACAGGACAACCTCATAGCAGCACAGTCCAGGCAGAAGTACTGGTATGATCACAATGCAAGGGACCGGGTCTATGAAGTGGGACAGAAGGTAATGGTTCTGAACCCCATCAGGCAGAATAAGTTGCAGGCTGCCTGGGAGGGTCCCTTCCCCATTTTGCAGTGCCTAGAACCCACCACATATGTAGTTGCCCTTGATGAGAAAGGTCAGAGGCAGAGACAGCACCACATTAATATGGCATACTATGACCCTGAGAAGGTGGTACTCAGTGTATGTAGTGCACCAGAGGAAGGGCTGGGTAATGATCCCCTACTAGACCTAGTGGAGGAAGCGAAGAGCCAGGAATCCCTTCAGGATGTGGAGATCAATCCACAGCTCTCAGATGAAAGGAGGAGGCAGCTTAATCAGGTACTAGGCCCCTTCAGTGCCATCTTTGCCTGGGAATGCAGGGCCTGTGGTGTCAAGAAGAGAAATAGAGGTGTAATGGAGACAGATCGATTAGCCTGGAAAGGCAAGATCTCTGTCCCCATCTTAAGGGGGAGGTGTCAGGACCAAGGCCTGATTATTAAAATCCTATATGCGTATTATAATTATAACTGTGTGATGTATTATCCAAGCCATGGGTGAGAGGTCATTCAGACTGTGTTTTGTGTATTGCATTTTATTGCGGGTCTGGCTGTTTGATTATAGGATGGGACCAGAGTGCATGACTTCAAAAAAGCCTTTGACTTCAAAAGGAGATGTAAACAAACAGATAAGGGGCCAGGAAGAGAGAAGACCCCCTGGTGGGATCAGAGGGGAGGGGGGGAATGGAGTCTCCCTCCCAAGAAAGCAGATATGATATAAAAAACTATGCTAGACTCAGGGTGCTCAATGCTGTGAAACAAGCTGACAAGACCATCCTAAGAACAGCACTCACTGACGAGGACTGCTATATCATCATGCTGTAAGAACTTCATCTATTGTTTTCTGAACTTGCCTTGCCAAACTCTTTCATATTTTTGTAACTATGTCATTTGTTCATGTATTTTTATATATTTAGCACTGTGATACCTTTTATCAGATTAAATGTTTAATTAATCAGCTCTGGTCTTTGATCTCTAAATATGAGCTCACTTTTCTGAAGGCAGCTCTGGTGGAAACACGTTTATCTAAGGGTTAATTTGGTGACTTGCTGGGACTAGTAGTGGATACCCACTTGCACCATCACGCTCTCTCTAGCGTCTTGGCTGGACCGATAGGGTGTGATCGTGACATTGCCCATAGCAATCAGATCGCTTCTTTCATTTTTAATAAGGCCTCTGCAAATTTAAAGAAGCGATCTGGTTGCTATGGGCAACTGGGCAACTTTTTCCTTTGCACAGGTTTTGATAGATCTCCCACAAAGTGCAGTAAAGTTTTCAGAATTTCCTAGCAAAATTTTTCCAGCGAATTCCGCTTGGAAATTCCGCCATGTGAACATAGCCTTAGCCCGATAACGACCACCGACGAGTATAGACGTCCAGGTTGGCGGCAGTTCGCGCACCTGGACATCTATACTCGTCCATTATTCTCGTGGGTGCTGCCCAGTGCACCCACAAGATCGCGGCAGGCCGGGACCCTGCTGCACTGCCAGGACCGAAGTAAACTTCGGTCCCGGCAGTTTTAACCCTTACAGCCGCGGTCGGAAGTGACCGCTGGCTGTAAGTGTTATGACAGAGGGAGGGAGCTCCCTCTGTCACTCCTGCAGCACCCCGCATCGCGATCGCAGGGTGCTGTGTGTGGCCGCGGCTGTCCGGGACCTGCCGCACTGCCGGGAGTGAAGTTCACTTCACTCCTGACAGTTTAACCCTTACAGCCGTGGTCAGAAGTGACCGCGTGCTGTAAGGAGTTCTTACAGAGGGAGGGGGCTCCCTCTGTCTCTTCTGCAGCACCCCGGAGCATCGCAGGGTGCTGCTGCATACCTGGGCAGCTGGGGGTCCTACAAAGACCCCCAGGTCTGCCCTGGGTATTGCCTGAAAGGACGTGCCTGAGGCACGTCCTAATATGCTGCCTGCTAGTGAAAATTGGCAGGCAGCATATAACTGCAATGCTTTGGAATACCAAGTATTCCAAAGCATTTAAAAAGTGTAAAAATAAATAAAAATGTAATAAAAGTGTAAAAAAAATATATATATATATATATATATTTATTAAAAATACATTTATTAAATGAATCTAATTTAAAAAAAAAAAGCATAATGTGTAGGATCGCATTGGCGGACATCCGCAGCATGTAATATGCTGCGGATGTCCACCATGTGATCCTACACATTATGCAGCAGTCACGGTAATGAGCTCCCTGCTGCGGCTGTGTAGCTTTGTGTGTCCACTCATAGCGGCGGATTTCCCGCCAGCAATCATGAGCGGACACACTGAGCTACCCAGCCGCAGCAGTGATGGATATATTCGCCATGAGCGGGTGCTTATTCTCACAACATGGCGGATATATCCATCAGGAGCCTTAACTGTCACACACAGTTATACTGCCAGCCGACCAAGGACCAATCAGAGTGGTCCCTGGTCCAGCCAATAACTTGTAGGGGTGCGGTATATAAATGGGGTCACTTGTGGGGGTACTGTTCTGCCCTGAAAGCCAAATGGTGCTCCTCTCCTTCTGAGTCCTACCACGCGGCCAAGGAACCATTTATGGCCAAAGCGGGGGTATTTCCGAACATGGGACAAGCAGCTAAATAAAATATAGGGTGCATTTCTTTTAATATCAGAAGTGATGTACAAAAAATATGCCCCCCAAATGATGCATTTGTGAAAAATTGCAAATTTCGAATTTTTAACACTGACTTTGTAATAATTCCTGCAAAATACTATGGTGTTAAAATACTCACTGTACCCCCTAGCGAATACCTTGAGGGGTCTAGTTTTTAAAATGGGGTCATTTGGGGGGGGTGTTCCTATGTTCTACTACCTTTTTAATTTCTGCAAACCTTGCATAGCACATAAAAAAAGATGTACTTTTCAAAGTTTCAAAATTTCAAGTTAAATTGTTAGGCTTCTAACTAATTTAAAATGTTAATTAAAAACAAAAAAATGACGTCAAAATAAAGTAGACATCTGAAAGTATAAGTTTCATAAACTATTTGGTCAGTATGTATAAATATATGCACCCTATTAGTGTTAAAATAGCAAAAAATCGTAATTTTTCGTAAAAATGTCATGATTTTTTGCATTGTAAAAAAAAAAAACTACAAATGATAGCGGCTTACTTTTACTATGTACATGAAGGACGACTTGTGACAAAAAAACAATGTCAGAATTATCGTGATTGTCTTTATTAGAGAATAACTCTGGTAAAGTTTTGCCAGACATCCCCGATTTGAAAAAACAGGCCTGGTCTTTCAGGGGCGTACAGGTTTATTTGCATTGGTCCTTAAGGGGTTAGGCTCGATTCCCACTGCGTAAAATTTGGTGTGTATTTTAGTTTACATGTCAATTTTAGATACACTCATTTTCACTGTATATCAGCGCGTAAAATATAATAAGCACAGAAAACCTTACGTGTTGTCAACCCAGCCTTATGTCAGTGCAAGATTTTAGTTTTTCATGAAAACTTCTATATATTAGTAAAGATTTGTAACATTCTGTTTTCACTTTGTCATTATGGGGTTTTGATTACAGAATGATAGCGGAAGGGGGGCTTTATTTTATTTTGGCCCAAGGCCACAACAGAACAAAATGTGAAGAAAAAAAAACATGAAAGGGTCTGAAAACTTTTTAAATTCACTTTAACCTGTAGTTCCCCTTTTTCCTACTTGCATGTGAGTGTTCAGAAACATCATCATTTACCAATTTATGTATGTAATCAAAAGCTGAAAAAATAGACAGGGAAAAAGGGGTTGCAGCTTTACCCAGTGTTTTGATAAAACAGTGTGAGGGGAAGAGGCTAGAGCAAAAGAAGCCGCAAAGAGGAAATGTTAATGGGCAGAGCACACTGTAGATTTCTTTTTACAGCCTTGCTTTAATATTTTGTTTTACTTTCCAGCATAGAAATTGGGAGCTGCATTGCAGTACAGGTGTGCATGCTACAGATTCCTATTCTGGTCCTTTTCTCTGTTTTCTATGTAAGTAATTATTTATTTATTATACAAATGTCACTTATATCTTACCGTACTGTTATCTGTCGAGTGCTGCATCTCATTTTGCATTTAACACATCCCTTACAATCTCTGACAGATTGCACTGGCTTACTATAAATTTCTCCCCATGAAAAAGTAGGAATCTGTCACATGGGCGTATACATAATTTTAATGGAGGGACTGATCAGGTAATGAGCAGGTTATGCATTCAGGGTGTATGAATATTTTACATTGAGGGGCGTGTATGGTTAATACACACCCCCTGACTGTATACTCCCACTCATCAGCTGATATTCACTCCATTATTAAAATTGGATTTTAATGACTGATTACTGGATTGTCAAACTATAAACCCTCATATCTTGGAAACTGGAGAGTTTGTGAAGAAACTAAAAAGTAGTTTGATTAGGGCACCATAAGCTATTTAATGACAATAACATCTCATTTTGGTGGGTTGGCCAAAAGTCATCTTTAACCACTTTTTTTTTTATCTATTCAGCATATGTCTGTTTGCATTCCCTACCAAAGCTGCTCTTTTGAGGTGTATTGATTGGTATATTTATATATCTTCGTTTTAGAGGAAATGTCATTAGCAAAGGAGCCTTTGTGTAAATTAAGTTTGTGTTAACGGTATTTTTAAGAATTTTTGGTGGACTTTACTAATTTTCCATTTTACTATCTTTTATTTTAAAAATAATCCTGAAATCTGTTCCCTAGTACAGTTCACTTTCCAGCAGTGTCGCAGACAAAATTACATTGAAAGGGTGACACCAATATAAAGAGAACAGTGGTACACACTGGTCATTTTCCAAATCATGCGAATGGGACAGGTCCTGTCTATTGTAGCCCATGTCCATGGGGCTTGCAGTAAATCACAATGCTCTTAAAAACAGCTTGGCAGCCAGTGCTTGGCAGAAGTGGCAGCGCCATCTTGGGGTGCAGGTGCAATTTTGAAATCTGAGTCCTAGTACGCACCTCCACAATGCTCTGCTCAGCAATTCGCAGGCAGTGTGGCACAGTTTTGACAGTCCTGACACCCTGACCACCTTCCAAGGTAAGAAACTCTGTGCTAAAGAGGTGGAAGGGGCAGGCTATTATCTAACCTAGCCCTAAAGGATAGCTTGGCCTTTTTCTTACCAAGTGGAGACCATGACATCTCTGTAGAAATTTACCTACTTCTTATCAGTTTGTCAATAACCTGATACACCATATCATATACCATATAATTCCTACACAAATTCCACCCAAACCGTATGCTATTCTATAATAATCACTGTAGACTTCAGTTAATCAAAATAACATGATCTTTATTGAATGCATATAGGCAGACAACAATTAATGAAGAACACTAAAAATTGTTAAGCTACTGCTTATCGCAGTTCTGGCACACTTTGTGCTGGGTTTGGCTCTTTATAAGAATGAGCATGTTATTGTTTTTGGGCCAAGGGAACTGTGCAATGTATCTTTCCTGACTGGAAGGTCTAGGATGGGAATGAAATAGTGGGTTATTGCTGCTATACTTGGTCACTTTACCTGACAGCTTTTTGCTTTACACAAATTTATTTATTTTTTTTATTTATTTTTTACACTGAACATCCCCTAATGGCTCAGCCCTTACCCCCATGAGTTCTTATGTTTTTAATAGTGAAAACTTTTTTTCTTGCCACCAGCCCCTTCTGTCATTACCAGGTGGGATCCATTTGTCTTCTGTGCATACCAATTTTTTGTGCTTTTATGAATTGTCTGTCTAAATGCATTCAATAAAGATGTTATTTTGATTAATTGAAGTCTACCGTGATTATTATAGGATTTATCATCTCATATATTGACCCCTGCATTAGAATATGTATTGAGTGTTTCTTTAATATATGTTATGTATTGAGTGCTTTTTTTTAATATATGCTACTGCTTAACGGGGTTATTCAGGAATAAACAGCTAATTTCTTCTAAAAAAAAAAAAAAAAAACAAAAAAAAAAACAGTACCACACCTGTCCTAGGGTTGTCTGGTATTGCAGCTCAATTCCATTAAAGTGAATAAAGCCAAGTTGTAATACCACACACAACCTGAGGACAAATGTGGTGCGGTTATTGGAAGAATTCTGCTCCTAGTTTTTGTAATTCATGATAAACACTTTAAGCCAGTACAGATGTAACTTTTGTCCTGTGACCTACCTTAAGTATTTCTCCATCCAGCCATCAGGGTTCACGTTGGTATTTAGTGATCTGCACCTCTGGGCCAGTATGTTTAGTGTGATCCTCATGAACTACATCTTTATGGATGGGAAATGTGACTATTTTCAAGGTAGGTAGTGGATTGTTGGTTTTATCTTTATATTTTTGTTTAGAGATTCCCAGGCTTATATACTGGGGAACCATATTATTAGCAGTAATATAGACTATTTTCACACAGTAGTGTTATGTATCTCTATTTGTAAGGCAAAACTAGGAGTGGGTCTAAAACACAGAACAAGGTGCAGCAGATCTTTCCATTATACTGATGCAAACTGTACCTGCAGCAGTATTTGGGTTTGCAAGTAGATCTGGTAAGCTGCAGGGAACAGACCACAATGCTGGTCATTTATTAATGCTCTTTTACCACTTCAGTGCTAAAACTACATAGCTAATGTAGATATCGGTTTTAGGTGCATGGATGGCCACAGATGTGCCAGATTTATAAACAGGTGTGCGCCTCTTCATACATTTGGGTAGTCTCAGGCCACATTCAAAAAGTTGTTGCTAAGCATGTTGCAGGTATACGTTGGCAATCTGTATTCCTGTGTAGTACAAAATGTTCCTTGCAGGATGACATATTAAAGAGTAGCTGTCATGATCCGAGTTAGTTGAGAAAATATGGTTTGATATTTCCTAACTACTCCTAATACCCCTCCTGCTCTTAAATGTTTTTTTTTTTTTTCTAAATTTCTGTATCATACCTTTCCCCTTGCTCACATTGTGTGAGCTCCTGGCAGGAAAAAATGGGCATTCCCCAGCAGGCACAACGTCACTGAAGTCTGCGAGAGCTGTGCCTCACCATACCCCGCACGCACTTCCTAAGATTGGTCTCCTGCCAGGCCAGGAGGAGACCAAACGAACTGTTTGACTTGTGATTGAAAAAACATCCACTAGGTGGCTCTGTTCTGTTCCCTGCACATAAAATACTCAGCCTTTATAGGTTTTTAAACAGCAAGTAAATAGCAAAGTGTCTTATAATTATATAAGGAACAATATATTAAAAGTTTAGTTTGGTGACAGGTACTCTTTAAGTATGCTCACTTAATACCGTGCTTATTTTATGGTATACTTCAGCAACCCGTGTTGGCATCCCCTTCTCCTGGGTGACTGATGTATACCACAAAATTTAAATTGTCTGAAGCTACCATAAAATTGACTATATTCAGTCAATTTGTATTTTTATATGGATCACAAAAGCATGCTAGTAACATGAGGTACTTTTCTCATTGCAGGAACTGTCCTGGTAATGGTATACTTAATACTGCTTGCCATGTATTTCTTTGCACCATCTCCAGCTGGTTGCTGACCGATAATTATGAAAGACTTGTCATCACTCGAAGGAAGGACATATCTTGCAATCTATCAAGGCAGACTGACTTATAATGGAATGGGAAGAGGCATTTAGTTCTTGTGCATGGGGTTGTCAATCTGTTTTCTATACTATACATACCATACTGTTTATGAGGGATACCATAGCAGATGGTGAAAATACAGGGAAATTATAAAAAAAAAGTGATGCAAACTTAGACTCGGTATTGATAACTGAGAAAACATCCCACAAATGTACTAACATAAATAGACCCACTGTCAAAGTTTTATCCATACACCACAAAGTAATTTACTACATTGCTGACACAGCAGATGTCTGGGGAATAGTCCAGTTCTGTCCAGACACGTGTCAACATATGCTTGTATTTGGACTCTACTCTTGCAGTGATGTGTTGTCTCAGGTTGCTGTGGGTGGGTGGGTGGGTGAGCGGTGGAGTCCTTGATGTAGCCCCACAGATAGAAGTCGCAGGGTGTTAGATCTGGTGATCATGAAGGCCAGCATAATACTGGAGAATCATTTGGTCCGGCGTGGCTGATCCAACGCTTTGTTTAATTCAGGTATCGGCAATTCACCAACGTGAATATGATTTAATTGCCAGATCTAACACCTTGTGACTTTATTCTGTGGGGCTACATCAAAGACTCTGTATCACTGAAATAGTGGAGTCCATAGCCGAGGGTATGCTGATACACGTCTGCACAGAACGGAACTACCCCCTAGTCACCTGCTTGGTTATGAATACTTAGGCTATAATTTTACCATCCTTTTTTGAATTTCCCTATATTGCTGTGGTTTGCTTAAAACAACCAATTGTTACAAGGAGGAGGTTTTTGTTGCATGTTCTTCAGGAAAAATATAATGGTAAATTTTTAGGAAATAAAACCGAAGAGTGTAAAATATACTTTAAATGCACAAGTTGGGAGCTGGAATTGGTTAACCATGTTCTATCAAGAAGAGTCAAGAGCAGATTTACAAAATGATCAGATATTGTGTTTGCAACATGTGGAATGAAATAGATTGATGATCTGATTTGTGCCAATCAACTATGTACACTAATTATGAATTCTTTGGCTACTGTAAATAGGTGTATGATTAAAGCATATTTTTTTTCTTCGCTGTATTTTAGTGTAAGGCTATGCACACACACAGAGATTAATACATGGGGGGGGTGGAGGGTTTCAAACATATGGCCATTGTGTTGAATATAATAAAATAAACCTGTACTTCCCTCCTGCTGTGCCTTCAGTATCCTGCTCCCATCCACTGCATCAATCATCTTTCTGAGCTGCAGCATGACTGCCGGGCCCAGAAAGCACCTATGTGTCCTACTGCCACTCAGCAAATGGATAGCTGGGACAGGATATTGCTGCAACCAACGATTCACTAAGCTGCAGTATGACACACTGGGCCTGGGTGATTCCCAAGCCTGACATGTCACGCTGCAAGACGATCACATCAGGGAATGGAGCAGGACCCTGGAGGCGCCACGGATCCGCTGGAGGGAAGTACAGATTTATTTTATCTCACACAATGGCCATAGTTTTAAGGAAAATAAAACAAAAATAAAACACTTGCTGGATTACCTCTCTTAATGTCTCATGTTGTTCCTGTAAAATGAAAGCTTAAATCTCACTATAAGACAGCTTGATAAGTGTCCCGCAAAGTTTTTGACGCTTTAGTTGCCTGTAAAACTGAGATTTATTTTTTCTACAGCAAATGCTATTATGCAATTTGCAAACCAGACTGTTGGTGACATGAATGGCTTAAAAAAATAAATAAATAAAAAAAAAAATTCCAAAGAAACATACGTAAAGCGTCCAAAAAAATGTCTGTAATTATGGATGTTAAACTGAATATGAACTTGTAGATGTTGGCTAAGGGCCCTACTACATGACCCTTATGCGATGTTCATAGAATTGCATAGTGACTTGTAGTTCTCACACACTGGTGTGAAGCAGCTGGTCACAATGCAGCACAGAAGTACTGGAACTGGGTAATTATTGGGGAATTAAGCCTTAAAGGGGTAAGATGTCTATGAGCAGAATACCCCATTAAAAAAAACAGTGCAGGGCAGCTGTTTAGCCTCACCCTGCTAATGCCCCTTGTGAAAGAAAATGCATTGCTGTAGTGTTGCTTTAAGTGGAGGAATATTTGCCAGTTCTGAATAATAGATTATAATAATCAAAAATACAAATCATAGTTTATAAAAAAAACACCTATGGGCATTGATGAGCGCATTTCTACCTGGTCATTTGTACTTTTTATCAAATCACATAAATCTTATAGCATATAACTAGCTAGTAAAGCTTATACATGTAACTATAGTTTTGTTCCTGGGAGGTTATATACATTGTAATTGTTATACTATGGGATAGATTTATTTATTATATACACACATTTACCTGGTCGTTTTGGCTCCAGGTGTTGAACAGGTGAATAGTGAGGCATGTGGTTACCTATCTGAGAGTTAGTGTCATCCAGGTTTAAAATGTTATACAAAGGGGCCCCAAACGTGAAAGAATTAACTATTTGCCTCACCTGTCTGATTCTGGGGTAATCCCCCCCCCAAATACAAACTCCAGTCAGCAGCCCAGTCTTTCTTTACAAATGGCCGACAAGTGACCACTGCAGAAAATCGTTGGTCATGTGACCTTATACTGCCATCATAGCCCCCATCACTGAACCAAGAGGCACCAATGTTTTTGTTTTTCTCAGGGAGGAAAGAAACCATGTATTAGAAGTATGTAACTAGCATTGACATTATTTCGTCTGTTGGAGTGTCATTACTGATTGTCCATCGTTGGCACCCATACATTAACAACCTCGGTTGCATTTCAGAATATGTCGGAGGTGGTTTGTCCCTTTTTATTCTTTGTTCACCATGACAGCCACCAGAGAGATGGTCCCCTTGGACTTGGAGGGTCTTTTAAAGTCCCTGTTCCTATTAACACCTCCTCAGGGTTTTCCTGTTCCTATCAGGTCCAGGTCAGAGGTCCGGGGTCTGTTTGTATGGTCTCTGAGAATTTTCTTTTTGTTTAAAGTTTTTTTTTCCTTGGGGTGGGTTACGGTTATCCTTTTACCACCCCCTCCCTTGGTTGTGGAGAAGTGTGTCTTCTCTGCCTCCGGGTAGTGTGGGAGTACTGCACTATAAATGGTATCCAATGTACAAGTGTGGGAGCACTACGTAAAATATGAGACCTAAACAGAGGAATACTACGTTGCACATACCCGTGTGCCAAATAGGTACGGATTTAAAAAATGCAAAAATAGCAGTCCTACTAGGCTAGGAAGAAAATTTAGAATAAGGCAGAATAAATGAAGTGTGTGATAAGATATAAAATATAATTACATTTATTGAATAATACTGTGCGGTCTGGGGCAGGGTCCTTGCCGCAGCCGCTCACTAAAATAGAATGGTAAAAGTTAGTTATAAACATTTAAAACATGATGTTAAAATAGTATTGCACTTAAAAGGGTGGGACAATGGTGAAGGTTTATTGTCCAATGTATGTAATAGGATATGTCCACTAAACAGTTTTTGCAGCGCTTTTGCAGTTACGAGCCCACTGAGTATACTTGTATGCGCAGTAGCGCTAAAGATCTATCCTCTATACTCCGACGAAGTACAAGAGGAAAAATAGATCAGTCAGGCACTTAGTGCCTCTTACCGACTCTGGCGAAAGCAGTCATATGCGCATAGCAGCGCTTAAAGGTGATCCAGATTGATCAGAACATTGCTTGTAAGAGGCACAGTGTGCCAAATCCACTCAAAACTTTCCCTGTGCTGCCGGGGTAGAATGATCCACAATTTAGGGGCCTCCAGTGCTGCAGAACACAGCCTCATGCACCCACAGGATTACAATTAAGAGACCATCTATATCTCACTCGCCAATCTCTATCCCTGTGCCACCACGGTAGAGTGGGATACACACAAGGAAACCCCAGCACCGCAGAGCGCATTGATTTTTACCCCTTACAAACACACTCCCACATGCAGTATCCTGACCAGATATGAGCTATACAGAGATCACTACTCAGAGTATTTGTGCCTTGTATGGTTGATTACAATCTCCGTGCATACATCTATAAGCGCTACAGACTATTTGCCACACTGGATTACCAGCACTTTTTAACCCTGTATATTATGTCTATTTTATTTTGTTTCATTGTATGAATATTTTATACATTCACTACCTTGCTTATCGTGGTGAGTCCGCTGTAAGAGCCCTACAACGGACACCACAAGCACTATGATTGTAATAAGTTGTTTTTAATTCACTACATAATTTTTTACACATTTTATATACACCCATTTTATTAGTGACAATCAAGCCCAGACTTGAGGAAAGTGTACCCCCACTTTATACATAATGTGTTTTTCTAATTGAATTTTCAGGCTTAGTTATAGAAGCCGGTTTTAGTGACAAAATCCATTATTAAGCCAGGGCTTAGCGTTAGCCCCAAAACCAGCTCACGCTAACCCCTAATTATTACCCCAGTACCCACCGCCACTACCAACAGGCCCAAAGCATCAAAAATGGCGCTCCTGGGCCCTGGTGGTAACAGACTGCTGTTATTTAGGCTGGGGAGGGCCAGTAACAATGATCCTCGCCCACCCTGGTAACGTCAGGCTGTTCCTGCTTGGTTGGGAGCTGGCTGAGAATAAAAAGATGGGGAACCTTATGGTTTATTTTTTTTTCTTCAAATTTATAAAAAAAAACAACCATAAGGTCCCCCATATTTTTATTCTCAGCCAGCTACCAACCAAGCAGGAACAGCCTGACGTTACAGCCTAATTAATGCCAGCCTGTTACCACCTAGGACCAGGAGCGCCATTTTTTACATTCCAGGCCTGTGGGTACCAGGGTAATAGTTGGGAGTTAGAGCTAGCTGTTATTGGGGCTAAAGCCTAGCTTAGTAGTGGAAGCTGGTCTTATTGACGGAATCCATTACTAAGCCTGAGAATTAAAAAAAAATAAAATAAAAAAATAAAAAAAAAAATAAAAAAAAATTGGAAAAACATTCCCCCACCACCCTCGTTAACCATTTTATTAAAAAAGGAAAAAAAAAATCCAGTTCATCCACCCTAATCCATCGAATGCACCATAATCCTCTGCATACATGGATCTGAAACGGAAAGAAAAAAAAAATAATAATATTGGTTAGTACATTTTTGGCCCTGTCCACTGGGGAGAGCGCCCATATTGCTATGTCTTCCCAAACATTGAGCCTCCAATTGTTGCAAAACTATAACTCCCAGTATGCCCAGACAGCCAAAGGGCATGCTGGAGTCTCCCTATCTGAGAAGACACTGCCAGAAGGGTTTATTCACATTATACACAACAGGAACAGAGCCTTACTAGTCTAGCTCCTGTCTGTAAATCCACCCCCTAATGATGTCATCACTATGGGCGGAGCTACACAGACCCAGCCACGACAGGAGCAAGGGAGGAAAGTGGATGTCGGCTTCTGTATAGTACACACTGGTACACTATATGGCCTGGGGAAGTGAGTAGTGATGCTGTACATCACTCCTTACACTCTGTGGGTCAGATGCTGAGCGCCCGGGTCCACACAGTAGTACCTGAAGGCAGTAAAAAAAAACTTCCACAGGGGACAAAATTTGGCTGTTTCCACACACCAGGAAAAATGCCAGAAAAAACTGCCAAAACGCAGTAAAAAGCTGTGGCAGTTTTTCTGGTATATTTTTAGGTGTTAAATAAAAAGTGGAGGCCTAAGAAAGATCCCAAAATCTGACAGTCCGGTGCTCAAAACTGTAGTAGACCACTGTTTTTGCACAATTGGGGGGGGGGGGGGGGAGGAGAAGAGGAGAAGAGGAGAAGAGGAGAAGAGGAGAAGAGGAGAAGAGGAGAAGAGGAGAAGAAGGAGAAGAGGAGAAGAGGAGAAGAGGAGAAGAGGAGAGAGGAGAAGAGGAGAAGAGGAGAAGAGGAGAAGAGGAGAAGAGGAGAAAGAGAGAGAGAGAGAGAGAGAGAGAGAGAAGAGAGAGAGAGAGAGAGAGAGAGAGAGAGAGAGAGAGAGAGAGAGAGAGAAGAGGAGAGAGAGGAGAGAGAGAGAGAGAGAGAGAGAGAAGGAGAGAGAGAGAGAGAGAAGGAGAGAGAGAGAGAGAGAAGGAGAGAGAGAGAGAGAGAAGGAGAGAGAGAGAGAAGGAGAGAGAGAGAGAGAGAGAGAGAGAGAGAGAGAAGAGACGAGAGGGAGAGAGAAGGAGAGGGAGGGAAGAGAGAAGGAGAGGGAGAGAGAGAGAGAGAGAAGGAGAGAGAGAGAGAGAGAGAGAGAGAGAAGGAGAGAGAGAGAGAGAGAGAGAGAGAGAGAAGAGAGAGAGAGAGAGAGAGAGAGAGAGAGGACGAGAGGAGATGAGAGAGAGAGAGAGAGAGAAGAGAGAGCGAGAGAGAGAGAGAGAGAGAGAGAGAGAGAGAGAGAGAGAGAGAGAGAGAGAGAGAGATCAAAGATGTCAATTTATAGGTTAGTATGTAACAAAGTTATGTGAATGTACCCTTAGACCAGAACTCCCCTTACACAATGCTGAGATCTATTAAAAGGGGTACTCCGCTGCTCAGTGTTTGGAACAAACTGTTCGGAACACTGGAGCCGACAGCTTGTGACACAGCCCCGCCCCCTCATGACCTCACGCCCCCCCCTCGATGCACGTCTATGGGAGGAGGGTGTGACAGCAATCACGCCCCCTCCCATATACTTGCATTAAGGAGGTGGGGCTATGACGTTACAAGCTGCAGGCTCCAGCGTTCTGAACAGTGGAGCTGTTTGTTCCAAACGCTGAGCAGCAGAGTACCCCTTTAACAGGCATTAGCACTGTGAGTGAATTGACTAAACATCTACCTGCTTGGTCCCATCACAAGCCAGGAGAAGGCTATGGTGACAGCAGAATTCCACTCATTCTCTTCTGCGAAGCTTGCAGCAGAGTTTCAGTGGAATTTCTGTGTTCTGAAAACACAATTCTGCTGTAATTCAAAGCCCCATTGACTACAATAGGATTCTGCACAGAAATTCTGCCATGTAAGCATAGTCAAACAGGGAAAATTAGGAAAGGCAAATACCTATATTAAACTTCCATCTCTTAGAGACTGCTGATCAGCTGCCTTGGCTATTCGACTGGTCAGTCTATTATTGCATTACAGGGGCACAGAGTCACTTCTTTGTCTAACCACACCGCTGTCCTGCTGGTAACACCTTGGAGGAGTTAAACAATGGCGACAGCACAGGCCCAGCTCCTGAAAGTGCAGGAAAGATGTCCTACCTGTATACTGCTGTATGTGTAAAGCACAGGAAAGGGTTAACCATTCCTATAAAATATATACTGACATGCAATCCTCATACCACAAAATGCACTTAAAGTTGACCTCCCATAAAGCATTATGTGGATACACTATGGATTACTGCATTTCTGCAATGTTCTGTACTAATGGTATTCTTGGAATGTCTCCTAGTAGTAGCTGCAAGAGCTCTATGTAGTATATAGTACATGGCATCTGTGTACATACAAAAGCGATTTACAAACTAAGTTTGGGTTTGTTACATTTGATATAAATACAAAACATTTGTACAATATGTAACATTAAAAAAAATTTAATTCAGTTTCAAGAAAACAGACATGTAGGACAACACAATGCATTTATCATGCATGACTGACAAAGCAAAATATTGCACTTGAATTTTTACAATAAAAAAAAAACACCTATTAAAAGCAGACACTTCAGTCTATCAAACTTTAAACATCATGCCAAAAACATTAAAAAGAATTTGTGTATTAGTGAAAGGATCAGTATGTTCATCTGCCCCTTTAACAGCAGAGTACTTCTTACTGTTTGAGCCTTGTCTTGTGTGGTTCCTTTGTGTGTTCGACATTTGGGTTAAGGCAGTAACATTTTCAGCAAGTAAAAACTAAAATGGTTTTAAAGGAAAACATATATTTTCAGATATTTTCTCCAGCACTATCCACAATACTGGTGGATAGTGCGGGAGACGCTGATTAAAACGAGCCCTACCTTACCCGGATCCGCCCGGCCGTTCGCCCACAATAGTGGTTTTATTCTATGTGTATATCTTGCTGTAACTGGCACAGGCGGGGCTTCTGCAGGTTAACTGGCACTGACGTCAGCGCCGCTTATGAATATTCATCCCCTCCCTCCCTCCAGCTCTCCCTCTCTTCGCCGCTCCTAACTGGAGGGAGGGGGGATGAATATTCATAAGCGGCGCTGACATCAGTGCCAGTTAACCTGCAGAAGCCCCGCCCGTGCCAGTTACATCAAGATATCCACATAGAAAAAAACTACAATTGCGGGCGAATGGCCGGGCAGATCTGAGTAAGGTAGGGCTCGTTTTAACCAGAGTCTCCCGCACTATCCACCAGGATAGTGCGGGAGAAAATATCTGACAGTTTTCCTTTAATAAAGCAATAGCAAATAGGCAGCAAAGTCTTTATATAGTAACTGAATGGGAGTTTCGAGCTCTTAATGGAACTTCAGTGATTTGCTGTCCAACAAGAGGCATCAGGTAATGAAATAAGCCAAAGATTTCTCAATGTTCTCATTTATCAATTAATTATAGATAGAAGTTTTAGGCTATGTTCACACAGCTGCTGTGCTCTGTTAAAGGGAACTCCCGTCCTTCCAACAGACTGAGCGATTGAGAACACCCCCCTTTAAAATACCACACCCTGGTATGAACGAGCTGAACTGATAGGAGAACAACAGTGTGAACATAGTCTTAGCATATTTTTTTTTATTATCTAGAGCTTCAAGTAAGCAATTCTAAAACACTTATGGTAAATTATTTTCCAGGTACATGATAGGTTCATGGCTCCATGATGCAAGAATAAAATGATATACATTGCCAGCAGTATATTATAAATCAAAGGACCAAGAAAAGCTCATTTTAGTGCCCAGGCTATTGAAATACTGCACAGATAAGCTCAGTTCTAGCTCAAGACATTCAAGGTGTATTCATAGTTGAGTTAATAATACAGCTAGAAGAAGGCAGACAAATATTTTTGGCTTATTCACAAATAAAACATTGTTGCTAAGACAGTGTCTTGCTTACAATATATACAATGAAGAATAGCAAATATTTCTAAAGCTAATGAAAAAGGCACTAAAATTGTGGACGGGATACATTCAAAAACTAAACCAAAATATTAGAGCAAGAGGTGGCAAGAACAAAATCAGTTCTATAAATTGTATGTGTGATGAATGGCTTCTTACATTCCTTAAACTTAAAATCATGAAACTAAAGAGGGCTTGATATCTAGAATATGTAGGTTAAACATGTAATGGGAGAATTATTGGCGGGGGGCAGTGCTCCTCTAATATAATATAGGTGATGTTCTGGGAGCACAGTACAAAAAATGGAACAGACATAACACTTAAGCATAGAGGGATTGTATCCTGCTGGCTGCCTCCCTCTGCCGCCCCACCGGAAGGAACTTTCCACTGAGAAAGACTTGTAGGAGAGATAATGGATGCAGTGCAGTGATTCTGTGCCAAGTACATTATATCTGACCAAGGTATTTACCTGTGTAAAGTGTTTTACTGATAAATCAGGGCACTGCCTTCCACTCCATGTGCTTGAAACAAAAACGGCCCAGAACAACCAATCACCGCTCAGCTTTCATTTTACCAGAGCCTGTTAAGATATAAAAGCTGAGCTGTGATTTGTTGTTATGGGTAAAACCACAGTGTTCTGGTCTGAGGCAGACTTATTAACTCCTTCATTGGCCCAGAATGATCAAACACTGTCTAAAAGAAAAAGAAAAAACAACTGTCTTTGCTGCCCATATCCACCAAACACCGCACAGCTTTAATCTTACAGGGGCAGTTTAAGAAATAAAAGCTGAACTCCAATTGGTTTCTGTGGGAAACTAAGAATTTCTCTTTAAGGGTACGTTCACACGGAGGGATCCACAGCAGATTTTACGCTGTGCATCCACCGACAATGGACCCCTACAGTGTGCCTTCATCTGTGCCCGCTCATAGCATTAAATTGCCGCTACAAGCAGACACGCTGTGATGTGAGAGTCGCTGTGTGCAGTGTCCTCACACACATCACAGCTGCTCTCAGCCTAGCTCAGGGAGCAGGGGGAGTGGCCGCGATGTGTGAGAGTACACTGCACATGAGCACGGCGACACACAAGTCGCATTGTGTCTGCTTATAGCGGCTGATTGCCGCTATGAGTGGGCACAAATTGAGGCACAATGTAGGGTCCATCGTTGGCGGATCCAGCTGTGTGAACATACCCCAAGACCATTTTAATTAAATTAATTTACTCTCCATAATGTGCTGCAGGACAAGTAAAATCCTGAAATGCCTGTTGCCAGATCCCTTTACTACTTATTATATCTTCAACACATCCTAAGGGAGAATAGCTCTGTAAGGGTATGTTCCCATGGTTGGAATTTTCTGCCGAAGTTCTGTCGCTACCCATTGACTTAAATTAGGTCTACTGGGGATTTTTTTTTTTTTTTTTTAAGCTGCGGAACATACCCTAATGCAGTATTTTGTGAAGCAGGATACTTTTTTTAACACCAGATTTATGTGGCCATATTACAGCTCCTTTATAACTTGAAAAATGTATGGAGCCAAATACACACAAGAAGCTAATGGGCAAGTTCTCTCTCTAACAATCATTCAGCATTTTTCTAGCCAATATATCCATAAAAAAAAAAAAAAAATAAAACACATAGAAATGCTAAGTAAGACCTAAACATTTACACTAGGAACCTTTTTCATTTTTTGCTTCTTCTAGCGGGAGATCACACCATTGTCAGTTCTGCTACAAATAGAAATAAAATTATAAAAGATTAGAGAAGGCACAAAGCTTTAAGTATAGAAAAATAAAATAAATTAAGCCCAAAGTTCAGTAGAAAATGTCAAATACATAGTACACTGAAGCCAAGAACACTAAAAGGGACAGTGCGGTACATGGTAAGGTATGCTCTAACAAGGAACAAAATATTGGAGATTTCACATTAAAAGACTTCAAATGCAGAATAGCCCAGAAGGTTCAGTAAATGGAGCATTGCCCACTAGGCTTGGCCTAAAGTTGTAAATGTAATTCAAAAGCCATTTAATGTGGTAGGCTGCCAAGGTAATAAACTGCATTCATATTTTACAGCTAAATAGCATTATTAGGTTTGCTTGGTAACATTTTCACCATAAACCCATGGACAACAGCACCCATGTACCCATTTCTATATAAAGGATAAGAATTATTACTGTAAGAAATTACCTTGAATTATTATATGATACTGAATCCTGTATTTATCCCAGATCAGCATACAAGTGGGCTACTTTGATAAAATATGCCCTAGGATTGTAAATGACAGTTTTTATATAGTCTGGATTGGGGGGGGGGGGGGGGGGGACAGGCAATGACAGATCACTTCTGTTCACTCCGCACAGGAGAGGCTTTGGCCTGTAGTGTAAAATATACAGACATGAGAAGTCCTAGTGACTTTGTAGAATCGTAATAGGCAGCATGAGCAAGACAATACAGCTACAATTTTCACAGATTCTGCACATGATGTACCTTCTTAGGTTCAAGTCTGAGGCCAAGGTGAAAACCTCTGTAGTCCCTTTAAGATAAGCTGTACATTAGTCCATGTAATTCTATGAATGAAGATGTCGGAACTCTTACAGATCAGCCATGAGTGCCCAACATGACATTGTGGCTGAATGCTATGCGAGTGAATTGGCATGGCCTGCACAGATTACACCCGCTGCATAAAGGGTCAGGTGTCAGACAGCTGGGGCTGCTAGAGTGCACACCACAATACATATATGATCTGGCTACAGACTTGTGTGACTGATGGAGCATGCGGTTCACAGCTAACAGGACTCAAGACGAATGGTTGGTGGAATCCATCTCATGCCAACAGGGTACAAATAAGTTAATTAAAAGCATGTACTGAAGCATCAAGATTCTTCACTGAATAAAAAGATAGAACGGCCATTAAAGGCATTGGACTTAAAACTGCTGATGTATGCGCTGGCATAGTTAAAATGTGAAAAGGATTGAAGGCCACGTATAATCTGTGCGGGTAAGGTCCAGGCACCCAGATCTCTTTAGCAGCGTAATCCTGGGAAAACTCCTAAAACACTGAGGGACTCCAGGCAGGGTGCAAACCACCTCATTTCAGTCTCTCTATGAGTCCTTGTGATAGTCCAAGCTGTAGAAGCTGATTTGTGGGGAGGTGAGCAAGGTGAGGGAAATATTTTAGCAAGTTCTCCCAGCACAGTTCTAGAAGGCTGGGGACCACAAGCCAGATTTTGAACAAAGATCCAGTCCGCTTGTTCTGCTGGATATTAACTACTCCTCCATGGATATACATACAGCCAGCCTAGAAAAGAAAACATACATGACAAAGAAAAAAAAGTCACAGAAAAGTCCAAATATGCAAAGCAAAATAGGTTTCTTGTGCTTTTTCTGCAAATTGCACTGTACCAAATGGATACTTTCAAAAGTCCAGTAAAGAAAAAAATCTAAAATCGACAAACACAACAACAGAACCAGAGGACATACCGGTGTCACCCCTGCGCAGTGGAAGTATGCTGGTTCAGGCATCACAGCAGGAAGTTTTGTCCACTTAAAGGTCTGAAGGTTTAACTTCCAAAGATCACCCAGAATGACCTCTCCATTGTAACCACCACATATAAAAACCTCTGAAATAAAAAAATACTAAAATTTATCGGTATACTGACCAAGAGTAAAAATAAAACAAATCCACTTCAGGACATCAACAGAACCCAATAAAATTTCTCTAGGGAGACCTAGATGAATGGCTGTCCACTGATTGTCTCCATCCAACCTGACAGAGCTTGAGCGGATCTGCAGAGAAGAATGGTAGAAAATCCCCAAATCTAGGAATGCAAACCTTGTAGCATGATACCCAAGAAGACTGGAGGCTGTAATGGCTGCTAAAAGGTAATTCAACTAAGTCCTTTACTTTTGAGTAGAAAAGAGTCTGAATAGTTAAGTCAATGCAAATTTTTTTTTTTTATCTCAATAAATTGGCAAATATTTCTAAAATTAAGTTTTTCTCACTTTATCATTATGGGGTACTGAGTGCAGAATGAAAGGAAAATAAAATGGGGAAAAAAAGTTGACCGGTGTTTTTTTCGAGTAAAGCACTTGAACTTTTTTTTCTACTCCTGAACTTTTACACTTTTTTTGCTTTTGGACCCACTTCTGGTTTTGGTTTCAATAACTGCATGTGTCATTCCAAGCTAACATGTGTTACTTTATAAAATCTAAATGCTCCTTTATGGTCTAGTCACATGCACAATATTCTGCGCAGATTTGCGGACATTATGCCGTGTGAACATACCCTTACGCAGGAACATTTAAAGAGGACCTCCAGTACTTTTCTTATCCCCTATCCCTGCTGGCTCAGCTGTTTTTGTCTTCCTTACACCAACCGCAGTGGCCACAGGATGCGCCATAAGTGTCCTAAATGGGATTACCTCTTTAAATTATTTCCAATTATATGGAAAAAATAATGAATTACAGTTTGAAAATCTTTCACTGAACATTATGAGATGTAGAAGCCTACTGTCTCCTATGCTCCCAGCACAGGTGCCAGCACTGAAGGATCAGATTACATTCTAGAGCACTGGCTTTTATACTGGATACAAACCCCCAAAATACAGAACAATGCTCTGTGTTCTAAAAGTAGCCATAAGATTGTTGTCAGTCAAATGCTTGGAAGGTTTGGCCAAAACATGTCTAATGTGTATGGCTAGCATTAAAAACAGACTGCACTTGATCCATGCTGCCATTTAGAAGCAAAGGTTTCCATGAAAGTCATTTGGAAGACAACTGTATATGCTTGTTTTTGAACATTACTCTCGACTCCACCCATTATTAAATGGACACATCCGATATACGGAAGCTTGCTATACACTGCATTTTTGACTAGTAAGCAATTTCAGCTTTGTGTAACAAAAAGTTTTAAATGTTTTGCGTACCATGTTTAATTTGGACACAGCTATGACATCTTCTGGCAGCTGGAAAACCTGAAATGATAAGTTGTCACATGTTCAATACAAACACTTTCAGGATCCGTATCACAGCCTAGGCAGGAATCTGTCTACACTAAGAAACATGTGGACAAACAAACTAATCCTTATGTCATTCCTCAGTGCCTGCACTAGTCATAACACAAGGACATTCCTTTAAAGTTGTAAAGCTTTATATTAATACATGATACAATAGGCTGGTGGCAAATAATTTAAATGGGCACTATCTAAAAAACATTTTGCTATTGCACTCCTTATGGTAAATAAATAAATTAAATCTTTCCAATGTACTTTGTTTACATTTTTTTTAGTTTTCTATGTTTTATTTGTTTTTAAAAAAAATGCTGCCACTAGGTGTCTCCATACTTGTCCAGAGCACAATTTCCCCCACCTCTTGCACAGACTTTGGACTCCTGCCGGCTTGCCAGAAGTCCAAAATCGGGAAATGCAGTCTGGAGTGCTGAGGGGGGGGGGGGGGTGCAGCCTTAGCCAGTCGTAGCTCATCTCACACACTGAACTGCTCTGGGCTGTGTGTAGCAGAGTGAGGGAGGAAGTTCTCCCCTGTATGGCTTCAGATGATGTCACAGCCTGCTGGGAAACGCCCCTTCCCAGTCTGTGAATCTGACTGAGCAGAAAATACAGAGCAATATCAAGGTAGAAAACAAAAAAAAATAAAATAAAAATTAAGGCAGGGGTGGTTTATCATGATGGGGGAAGTGAACTGGGAGGACAAGATCATGAGAGGGTACTCTTTAAGCACTAAAAATGAAACAATAGAATCATTTCTTAACACCTTAAAAAGGGAACCTTCCATCAGTTTTATACTGCCATAACCACAGGAAGCATAAAACAGGGACATGTTTCCTCATTACAATGATAAATGATCCACTCTGAAATGCTCCAGTGATTTAGAGGAATCCTAATTCCAACACTGGCAGGTAACAGAGCTTAGAGTCATTAGAGTTGTCCTCAGTGGCTTCTTCCGTTTCTAAGATCCATAGTTGGTTGATGTCTCCCCATACACAACTAACAAGAGACTGATCGATTATAATTGGCAGGGTGGTTAGAAGCTGCTAGGCACAGGTCCCATGACCAAGCCTTGTTACCAATGTTATTACAAATGGACATAGATATCAAGTATCCTATTCCTGTTTTTTTCTGTCTATAGTTTGGACAGCATGAAACAGATGGCAGGTTCCCCTTACTTATCAACCAATTCAAAGGTTTAGTGTTCCTTTAAACAGGAGATGCAGTTAATGCCAAAGTATGTCAGACCCAAAATAGTCTTCTAAACAATTATGTAGAAAACACAGGGGTTACTTCCTGCTGATCTCTTCTATTTAAAAATGGTGAACCACTGAGGGTGGGGCTTAATATTTAAATCCCATTTCAGACATAGAAACAATATAGAATTCTCTATATAATTTCTTAGTATCAATAGGACACAAAGGATATATATTTCTATATATAGTATCCATTTAAAGGGGGGGACCCCGGAAATCTTATATTCGCCACCCACCTGTTTGAGCTTTACGCCGAGGTGCCAGCTCACAAACAGCCAGGTGGCGACCACAGGGCCAGAGTATCGTGAAGTCACGACTCCGCCCCCGCTATGCAAGTCTATGGGAGGGGGTGTGACAACTGTCACGTGCCCTCCCATAGACTTGCATAGCGGGGGTGGGGGGTGATGTCGCGGGGGGCGGAGTTGTGACGTCATGATACTCCGGCCCCGTGGTCGCCACCTGGCTGTTTGTGAGCTGGTACCTCGGCGTGCAGCTCAAACAGGTGGGTGGCGAATATAAGATTTCGGGGGTCCCCAGCTACAGGACCCCCGCAGTCAGACATCTTATCCCCTATCCTTTGTATAGGGGATAAAATGTCTCAGGGCCAGAGTACCCCTTTAACGATCCCTAGCAACTTTTGTTGAGCCTGGTTGTTAGAGGCATTGTCTTTGGGGAAGGATTGTGTGTATTTGGGCTGGGCTAAGTAAAACAAAACAGAAAAGAAAAAAAAACACACACACACCACTGTTGATCTGGTTGAGCAGAGCTTCCTGGCTTTTTCAGTACACAGGAAGGGTCATCTCAGCCAATAACTGGCTACAGCAGTGACCCGTCTTAGATCGGCTATTCAGATCCTTCCTGTGTGTCCAAACGAAACCAGGAAGCACAGCTCAGCTAGGACCAAGCACCATCACAGTGGGGGCTTGGGGGCAGTAAGTTTTTCTCTCTCTCAGACCAGCTCCAGCATATACATGCAGCTTTTATTATGTTGGACAACCCCTTTAATGCTAGATGTTAACCTTACCTAGATTTTCATGTGGCTTAGTTGGAATGTCCTCCCACGTGTTGGTTTCAAGGTTATATGCATGAATCTTTATAAGAATTGGTTAAAAATGAGAAAAACAAGGTAATGTCAGATTATAGAGACATTTACTTTAAAAAAATACAAAATCTTTCTTTAAGACTCCAGAGAAAGAAAATAAGACAACATCTTTGCCTCCAAACTGCCAGATTTTTGACAAATGTGAAGTTATCCAAGAGCCAAGGACCGCTTGTGGAGAGCTTCAAATAGACCTGGAATTAGCAGGTACTGTTGTCGCAAACAGTATTTAGTAAGAATAGTGTTCAATACTTATTTCACTGTTTACACTAACAACGGCAGTGTCAACCTAGCCTGACACATTCAGCTCTTTCTATTTGTACCAAATGGACCCTAAAGCACGACTGACACCACCAGGGTCCCTACAGATACCACTGACTTGAATGGGATGCATCTGTGTTCAGTATTTTAATTGAGAGAAGAAAAAAAATAAATGTCAAAAGCAGACAACTCCGCTCAACTTCCTTCCAACGGACTGAGCAATGGAGTTCACTTTAGCAGAGCAAAGCGGCAGTGTCAACCTAGCCATAGGTGCCATATGCATGTTGAAATAAAGCCTTGCGAAATACCCTCCATTCATATTTACCCATCTCCCACCAAATGTTACCTTGTCTAAAGAGTATGCAGTCCATGACGTACCACCTCCTAATACAAAGATCCGCTGATTATCATGTGCTATTTCATGCCTGTACCTGGAGTAAGACAAAGCAAGAGTGATGTTTACTTGTTTTCCCCCTTGTAAAGATACAGTAGTGACATAAGATCTCTAACAAATGCTTAAAGATAGAGAAAAAAAAGTTTGTCCTAAAATGTTGATAGCTATGATAATTAACTTGCCCCATTGAAAATATCAAATCCTTGATACAAATGAACCTACAAATTACAAAAGGCATTCAAGAGCTGTATAAACAGCATTTCACAAATTAAAACTGGAATCTCTCCTATTGGTATAAGTGGAACTAGAGAGACATTCTTCCTTCTGGAGGAGAGTTTACATTGTGTACATACTTGCTTATGGAGCATTGACTGTAAAGCACAGTTTTCGACCTGTATTTTCAGATTTAAATCGTCCCATAAGTATAAAAAAAATTTTTTTTTACCATTGAATACAATGGTAAAACATTTTAATTTCACATTTCATTCATTCATTTATACTATCTGTAATTACTATTTCTGCAACATTAAGTGCAAGGGACTTCGTATAAAGTGCTTACATTTCAGACATGAGATGTCGAAGGCTATGTTCACACGTAAAATCCCTGTGCAGAGATTCCAGAGACTGCGAGCACCGGTATAATATGCCGGCGCTAGGACCGCACAGAAATGCACCGTCTCAGACGGCTATGCATTCCGTGCGGAGTCCACAGAAAGAATGAACAGGTTCATTCTTTCTGCGGACACTGAAAACAGAATTTCCATGCCAGAAATATCTGGCACGAATATTCTGCCATGTGCTCCGGAATCACCTGGAAATTCTGGACGTGTGAACATGGCAAGTCTGACCATGGGGTGCTGCCATTGTTTATGCACAATAATGCAAATCACACAAAAATCAAGAGAACACACACCAAACGGCTCGCACCTATAGAGTAAATAGAAAAATAATATAATCCTTAAAATTATACAATTAAAATACAAATATTGTAAAAAAGTACAGTATTATAGCTGTACAATTACTATCAAAGTTTATATAGGGCTATTATAACTGTATATTCGCTAGCTTTATGCGACACCTGATTGTTTTATCCCTTGCAGAGGGGGAATCTATTTAAAATCGCATCAAAGGGGTACTCTGCTGAAAAACTATATATATATATATATATATATATATATATATATATATATATATATATATATCTCTCTATCTATCTCCATCTATATCTATCTCCATATCTCCATCTATATCTATCTCCATATCTCCATCTATATCTATCTCCATATCTCCATCTATATCTATCTCCATATCTCCATCTATATCTATCTCCATATCTCCATATCTCCATATCTCCATATCTCCATATCTCCATATCTCCATATCTCCATATCTCCATATCTCCATATCTCCATATCTCCATATCTCCATATCTCCATATCTCCATCTCCATATCTCTATCTCCATATCTCTATCTCCATATCTCTATCTCCATATCTCTATCTCCATATCTCTATCTCCATATCTCTATCTCTCTCTATCTCTCTATCTCTATATCTCTATATCTCAACTGATGCCAGAGAGTGAACACAGATTTGTAAATTGCTTCTATTTGAAAATCTTAATCCTTCTAGTACTTATCAGCTGCTGTATGTTACAGCGGAATTTTTTTATTTTTGAATTTCCTGTCTGTCTAAACACAGTGCTCTCTGCTGACAGCTCTGTTCATGTCAGGAACGGTCCAGAGTAGGATTGGTTTGCTATGGGGATTTGCTCCTACTCTGGACAGTTTCTAAAATGGACAGATGTGTCAGCAGAGAGCACTGTGGTCAGACAAAGGAAATTCAAAAAGAAAAACTTCCCGTGGAGCATACAGCAGCTGATAAATACTGGAAGGATTAAGATTTTTAAATAGAAGTAATTTACAAAATCTGTTAAAATCAACTGGTGTCAGAAAGTTAAAGAAAAATGTTTTCCAGTGGAGTACCCCTTTAAAGTTGATGAGTAGGATGTATATTTGATCAAAAAGACCTACCTTTCCTCCGGTAGGTCATTGGCTGGGTTGTTTGGCTTAAGCTGCACCCATTCTCTCGTAGAGAGGTCTAGTCGATGTAGGTCTGTACTGTAGATATACCCAGTTGTTCCACCAAATACATATAGGAAGCCATTAATTATTGCCATTGCCTAAAATGACATTATGGAGCAAATAAGTTAAAATATATATGTGTGTGTGTATATATAACACATTTTCACACAAGAGACCTCTAAGCTTTCAACATATACAAGAGACCATAGCTTTGTGTACGATCTGTGGTTCCAAAATCCTATTAACACTAGCGCAGTGTAAATTAGGTTAGCAAAGAGACTCCCATAAAAGGGTAAGAACCTGATTCTATGCAAACTTTGCTAGGATACATATACATTGCATATACAGATCAATCCGTAATTATTATTAAAGGGGTATTCCAGTTAAAAAAAAAAAAAAAAAAAAATTACAGATTTGTAAATTACTTCTATTAAAAAAGCGTAACCCTACCAGTAATTCAGCTGCTGAATTTGAGTTGTTCTTTTCTGTCTGACCACAGTGCTCTCTGCTGACACCAGTGTCTCAGGAACGGTCCAGAGCAGGAGAGGCTCGATATGGGGATTTGCTCCTACTCAGGACAGTTCCTGATATGGACAGAGGTGTCAGCAGAGAACACTGTAGTCAGACAGAGAAGAAGAACAACAACTTCAGCAGCTGATAAATACTAGAAGGAAGGAAGAAAGGAGGAAGTAATTTACAAATCTGTTTAAACTTTCTGGAGCCAGTTGAAATTTTCACTGGAAAACCCCTTTAAAAACAAAACATGCAAAAAAAAAAAATCAAAAAAAAAAACATCACATTTAAAATATCAGATTAAAAATTAAACCGCAGAATATAAAAGATCCAAAAGAGACTACCCCTGTGGAGCAGATAAAAATAGCAGAAATTTACAAAAAGAAATACAAAATGTTTAAGAGCTTAACAAAAAAGATGTAATAAAAATATTGCTAAAGGAACATGCTAGGACAGTATGCATAAACCAACACCCCTATACTAAGTAGCCCAAAAGGACCAGGCTCACAAAGAACAGATACCATAGTAGTCTACGAGTTACATGCCACTTTACTGCACCTTTCAATACCATCTGTCACAAGATCGGTTGCATCAAAAAGGTTTCTATGTTGTGTCTGTTACAAGGATGCCACTGTGGATGCATTAAATGGCTGCCTAATGTTTGTATCTGTAACCCAAAGGCTACAATGGCATCTATTTAAACACATACATCATGAAAACTCAGTAAATCAATTCATACTAGTTTTTAGAAGGTTAAAAGTCACAGCCTTTGTTTAACATATACGTCGGAATCTATTTCTGCCATATATTTTACATATAGGCCAAACAGGGTAAACAAAGCCTAAGCTGAAACTTCTAACAAGGAGTAGCTGTAATACATCAATACACAGGAAAAGTATAACACACCTGGCCATAAATGCGGTTGGGTTTCTTTCCATCACAGTTAAGCTTTTCCCATCTCTTATACTTCACATTACAGACGTGAACATCATTACCATTGCTCTCACCAAACGGGATGCCAGTGCCTCCAAACACCAGGAGATTGTAGCCATGTAAAACCACTACAAAGTAACAAAAACCACACTCATTTGTTAATTATACAACCACTAAACATTAGCATTAAAACCTATTGATCAGATTTAAAAAGGAGTTTAATAAAAATAAATGGTAAAATTATATAATAACAAAGACATTCCTACCAAACAGATTCTCCATGGCTACTGTCCTTCCTGCTGGTTTTGCTGGCTGCAGTGGTGATGAGCCATAAGTCAATGTTCTATTGTAATTTTTACTTCTATTTTTACTCTTCTTTAACTTTTATACTTTAAGCTTACCCCCAGTTAAAGATTTCATATTTACAAAACTGTTGGATATTATGTACATCGAACAGGATAGGGGATAAAATGTCTGATCGCGGGGAGTCTGCCCATTGGGACCCCGTGATCTCCAGCCCAGCACCACAGCAGTCGTGCCCCCTCCTATAGACATGAATGAAGGTGAAGTGCCGTCACGACCACAGCCGCCCTAAGTTGGCGTTCTGGACATAAATGTTCAGAATGCCAGGGTGCCGGACTGGAGATCAAGGGGGATCCCAGAGGCTGGACCCCATGATCAGATGTCTAGGGTTGGAGTACCCCTTAAAGATTAGCAACATGGGAAGAGTTAATATTACATGGCAGCTATTCAGATAAATAAAACAAAAATGTCCTGAATCTGCCAGAACAGGAGCCATTTGCACAATGCTGTTTTTTTTTTGTTCTGGGGGAGCTACAAGCAGGGGCCCCTCTAATGTCTATCTGTCCTATTAGGGCACATGAAAAAGGGGTTCTCTTCATGAAACAACTCCAAAAGAATATTACCATTATTGTCTGCCATGTTACAGATACAGTGGATCTACAGCCGCACAAATGCTGGTAAATAAAACGGAAACTCTAGATCCCACAGAAGTCAACTGGGATCGCTCAGAACCCATTTGTGTCCACTGTATAATGGACCATCCTGCGGTTTTCCATCCCAAAGCGGAACCTGCGACAGAGGCCCCAAATGGAGCTCTGATGCAAGTGTGAACCTAGCCTTACTGGTTCAACGCACAACACTTACACAACTTTCACTTGAAATTGAGCCAAGTACAATTTGTTGCCTAGATCTTCTCTATCACTTTCAATACTCACATGACATGGACGCAAGTTCCCTTGGCATGTAACCATCTGTCCCCATTTGATGCCATGTTCCAGTAGCAAAATGATATCGCCAGAGCTCTCTAAAAAGGGGGTAATCTTCATTTTCTGGGCCCCCCGATTCATCATAGTCAGGGTTGTATCCACCAAAAACATATAAGTTAGTATTATCAGCCACACATCGGTGTCCACTTCTTGCAGGAGGTGACCTGCGACCTACAACACATACCAATAGAAAGTAATAAAACAAGAGAAAAAGCAAGAAAATAGAAGACCGGTCAAAAAGCCTTTATGAGTCACCAAAGCCATTATATATGTTTCAATAGTGCATATTAGTAGTATTATGTGTTTCAATAGTGTAACACAGAGGAAATATTGCATGGCAAAGTGTACATTTCCACAAGCATGAAAGCTGAATAGTTGCACATGTATCACAGTATGTGATGAAATCACCAAAGTTAGAAATGTTTTAAAACACACTGCTTAACCTCACCAGTTGGTTTAGATCTTTTTGGTAAGAAGAGAAGAAGAGATCATATAAAATGACTAAGACCTTAAATGTATAATGAAGGAACTGTATGGCTCAATTCTGTGGGACTAAGTTACATAGTTGGAACGATAGTGGATGATTGTGCGCCTCTGGGGATTAAGCCACTTTCTAACAGCATTAAATGTGAAGTGCTTTATAGCGGGACCCACAGACCATAGACCACAATGGACAGGACATGCCCCATTCAGATGAATTGAAGACACTACTGGGCATTCTCTGACATTTTCAGGAGATAATTCTACGGAGTTAATTCTACGGGGGGGGGGGGGGGTGATTTCTATAAAAAGGAAATCACTTTTTCCTATGAAGTATATTAGAAAGGTTAATGTTTTGCAAAGTACAACCTACAACACACAGTTTCTGAATCCGACAGTGCCCATTTTAAGCATCACGTTATGACCGGGCTGCTGAAATAGAAAGAAACTTTAACTTACCTTTCGCCACTCCCCAGATATCGCAGTCCCATCCCTGGTCTTTTTCAGGCTTTTGGTGCCGGACACATCACACTGCGCCTATAGCAATGTCCAGCTATTGATTGACTGAGCGGCAGTGTCATGTAACTGGCCGAGCCTGGCTTTTTTCCTGGTGCATAAGCCAGTAACATGACACTGCCACTCTGCCCATCACCAGCCAAGGCAGGGCATTGCTGCGCCAAAAGCTGGAAGATGACCTGGACTGGAGGATGGCGATACCAGCAGTATCAGGAAAGCAGCCGAGGGCAAGTTAAAGTTTATTATCTTTGTTCAGGCAGCTCAGGGACAGTGCATACAGAAAAAAAAATTTAGTTAATAGAATAATAAGATATAAAAAAAAAACATTTCTCAAATTAATTTAAAGCGTGACAGTCATGAGGATTTCGCCCCTAAAGCTGTTTAGCACAGTGATGCAGCCATACCTTTGTATTCCTTATCGGTCGTTTTAGGAGGATATTACACACTTATCAAAAAGCCACAGTCGGAGAGATATGGTCGTGGGTCTGCAATGCCCCAAGCCGCCACGCCTCTCGAACAACATCACAGCATCTGCTCATTGAAAGCAACATACAGCTCCTTCACACGTGTGCCGTCTCCAACCATTACAGTGCTTGCCGAGAAGCCCTGTTAGGGTGGGTTCACACTACGTTTTCTCCCATACGGGAGCGCATACGGCAGGGGGGAGCTAAAAGCTTGCGCTCTCGTAGGTCACCGTATGCGCTCCCGTATGTCATTCATTTCAATGAGCCGGCCGGAGTGAAACGTTCGGTCGGCTCATTTTTGCGCCGTATGCGCTTTTACAACCGGACCTAAAACCGTGGTTGACCACAGTTTTAGGTCCGGTTGTAAAAGCGCATACGGCGCAAAAATGAGCCAACCGGACCGAACGTATGCGCTCCCTTATGGGAGAAAACGTAGTGTGAACCCAGCCTTACTAGAGGGAAGTAGTGAGCGAGCTCTCTGCCTCTAATGGTTGGAGAAGGTGCATGTGCGGAGGATTTGTATGTCGCTCACATAGGGCTGGTGCTGTAACGTTGTTCAAGAGATGACTGTTTGGTTTTAGGATGATAAACACTCATTAAACACCACACTTATTAGGAATACAAAGGTATGACGGCATTACTGTGCTAAAAACAGCTTTTACACACTGTAAAATAGAAAAACGGAAGCATTTTCTCTCTAATTCAGTAACAAAGCTCTTGCTGTGTTTCACTTACAACCTCCTTTTGTCATTAAAATATTATGCATTTGTAATTTATAGTAATGTATAATTTTTTTAATAAAAAAAAAAAATATCACTGTTTATACGTGATGTTAAAGAGTAGCTGTCACCAAATAAAACTTAATATATAGTGTTCCTTGTGTAATTAGTAGACACTTTCCCATTCACTTGCTTTTAAAATTATCAACATAAATATGTTTAAAATGTATTGGAAAAAACGGCCACTAGGTGGCTCTGTTCTGTTCCCTGCTACAATTAATACAGTGAGTTTTGTCTCCTCCTGGCCTGTTTTTCTCTGCACTGAGCTTGATTGATAGCTGCAAAGAAAGTGAAAGCTCCACAGATTCTCACAGATAGCCACACAGACTGAAAATTGCAGGAGAGCCTCACTGACAGCAACAAAGACTGAAACATGCAAAGAGCTTGAGGTCTTCTATTCATCACAGTACTGCAACAATGTGAGGGCAGAAGTGGTCCCCCAGCAGGCTTCAGTGATGTCCTGCCTGCTGGGAAACGCCAACTTTCTCCTGCTGGGAAATTGTACTATTTAAGCAAGGAGAATGGTAAGATACACAGCTTTTTTTAAAGCTCTGATTTTTTTTTCTTTAAAATGTGGGAGGAGTGTTAGGAGCAGTTAGGGAACATATACTGAGTTAGTTTAGAACAGTTTATTTGGTGACAGGTACTCTTTAAAGGGGTACTCCGCCCCTAGACATCTTATCCCCTATCCAAAGGATAGGGGATAAGATGTCAGATCGCCGCGGTGCCGCTTCTGGGGAGCCCCGGGATCCTCGCTGCGGCACTGCGCAATCATTGCAGCACAGAGCGAGTTCGCATAGTTACGTCACGGCTCTGCCCCTCGTGACGTCACGGCCCGCCTCTTTCAATACAAGTCTATGGGAGGGGGCGTGGCGGTAGTCACGCCCCCTGCCATAGACTTGCATTAAGAGGACGGGCCGTGATGTCACGAGGGGCGGAGCCATGACGTCACGCGGCTCCGTCCCCTGTATGGCCCGTCATTACGCACAGAGCGAACTCGCTCTGTGTAGTAATGATAGCGGGGTGCCGCAGCGGGGATCCCGATGCTCCCCAGCAGCGGGACCGCGGCGATCTGACATCTTATCCCCTATCCTTTGGATAGGGAATAAGATGTCTAGGGGCGGAGTACCCTTTAAAAGATACTGATACATGCTAACTAATGGAAATTCACTATTATAAATACCATGCAGATAATATGCATAATTATAGCACTGCTAAAAGCACAGTAAGAAAGATCACGTTTTACCCCTAAAACCAGACACAGCAGAAGGTGTCATGCAAGTGAGCCTTCCACAAACAAGACACAAAGCACTCCCCTTCAAACACATTAGAACAAACAAGTCTTCTAGACAACTACTCCTACTAAAACACCAGCTGAAGAAAAAGTTCCAATGGCTTAGATACAAAATCAAACAAGCTGAAAGACAACGGATAGGCAGGGAACAATACCAGTATATTCTCCTTACAACACTAGAATATATTTGCGCTACACATGTAGCGTAATTGCTTTATCAAGATCCACAACCAATATAACTGTCACAAACTGACAGACTGATTCCCTTTCCCCACTGACACTTTTTTTTTAACTGGATTTAGTTCGTTACAGCACATAAAATATCAGCATGAACACCATTCAACAGTCCACGAGCAGTGAAAACCTGTGAAAAAAATACAGACATGTGCACAGAGCCCAAGACTAGTTGCCACATCACAAAATTACTCAAGCACCAGCCACTCCTGACTCAAAGTCCATACAGAGCACTCACTGCTATGGTGCACAGCGTTAGGTTAAAGTCGCTGTAACTATTTCACTAACAGGCTTTTCTGGTACATAGAAAATAAAAGTATTTGGGGCTTAAAATATAAACCTATACTTACCTTGTTAAATCGGCTTTGTTCCCAAGCAGTCACTCCCTGCTCATCTTAGTGAGTGAGGTCATATCATCCTGGTTAAAATGTGGAATACCCTTTCAAAAAAATGTCAGGTCAAGCTATTGTGGATGTACAGGAGCATTATTTCTGGCTATTATATAACATGTTTTCACTATTAATTGGGACTAGCTGCTATGGATGTCTCCCATACACTACACACACCTTAGATGGGATCTTCTTGCTCCCCTATACTGTTATAGCACAACCTCAAAAGCAGCAGCATGAGGCACATTATAGAGCAGTATTAAGTGGTATAAGCTGTGAATCTATCACTGGTGTGTGATATACTTACTAGAGATGAGCGAACTTACAGTAAATTTGATTCGTCACAAACTTCTCGGCTCGGCACTTGATGACTTATCCTGCATAAATTAGTTCAGTTTTCAGGTGCTCCGGTGGGCTGGAAAAGGTGGATACAGTCCTAGGAAAGAGTCTCCAGCCACCGGAGCACCTGAAAGCTGAACTAATTTATGCAGGATAAGTCATCAACTGCCGAGCCGAGAAGTTCGTGACGAATCGAATTTACTGTAAGTTCGCTCATCTCTAATACTTACTAGGAGCTTTCATCAGCTTCTGTGCATCTTAACTCTGTTCTCCTGTCAGTAGGTTTTTATGGGTAGCATGTAATCGGAACTCTTAAAGTGGTAGGAACTGTCCAAAGCAGGAGAGGTTGGCTATGGGGATTTGCTCCTGCTCTGGACAGTTCCTGACATGGACAGAGGTGTCAGCAGAGAGCACTGTGGTCAGACAGAAAAGCACTACACAATTTCCTTTGTAGTATGCAGTAGCTGATAAGTACTGGACGGATTAAGATACTTTAATAGAAGTCATTTACAAATCTGTTTAACCCCTTAACCCTACACAAACATGTAAAATAAAATCTGCAACAAAAGATTATGAAACATGACAAAATTTTATTAAAGATCTCACAAGACATAACATAACAATAAAACGGCACAGTGCACAAGGCTGGAAGATGAGGCAGGAACATACAGGCTCAGATAGAAGGTATCACATATCAATGGCTGACAGTAGTTGCATATAGTAACCACAAAGTGACAGGATAGAGATGAGGCAATCTCAATAAATAGATACAAAAATAATTACAAAGGCAAAAAGCAGTCAGAAAGAACGGACATTAACTACCTAGACAGAGCCATGCATTACTTGCAACTACACCAACGCACGTTTCACGCCAATGCGCTTCGTCAGGGGGCTTGGCTATTTCTGGGTAAAGGTGCTATCATTATATAATGGGCCGACCTATCCTACGCTGTCCAGATTAGACTGACAGTCTACACCAATCCACAGCTCTTGCTGGGAGGGAATTGATTACCTAAATGATCCGTACCTGATGTGTGTTAGTTGCCATTTCTACAGCAGACGCCGTTCCAATCGGTCACATGACCGGAGCCATTTTCAGTGTTCGCGTGGCACAGGAACGGCATCTGCTGTAGAAATGGCAACTAATACACAGCAGGTACGGATCATTTAGGTAATCAATTCCCTCACAGCAAGAGCTGTGGATTGGTGTAGACTGTCAGTCTAATCTGGACAGCTTAGGATAGGTCAGCCCATTTTATAATGATCGCACCTTTACCCATAAATAGCCACGCCCCCTGATGAAGCGCATTGCGTGAAACGTGGGTTGGGGTAGGTGCAGGTAATGCATGGCTCTGTCTAGGTAGCTAGTGTCCTTTCTTTCTGACTGCTTTTTGCATTTGTAATCATTTGTGTGTCCAATTAGATTGCCTCATCTCTATCCTGTCACTGTGGTTACTATATGCAACTACTGTTAGCCATTGATATGTGATACCTTCTATCTGAGCCTGTATGTTCCTGCCTCATCTTCCAGCCTTGTGCACTGTGCCGTTTTATTGTTATGTTATGTCTTATGAGATCTTTAATAAAATTTTGTCATGTTTCATAATTTTTCGTTGCTGATGTTATTTTACATGATGGTGTAGAGTTTCCCATTGGGTACTTCAGCAACATACTTTTGTTGATATTACCTAGTCGGTGATATAACCCCTTAACCCGTTAAGGACCCAGGGCATACCTGTATGCCCATGAGAATTTTGGTCCCAGGTGAAATAATTCAGCAGGCACCTCGTGCAACCCCCCTGGGGGGGTTATGTTGCCACTTCACCATCGTCACGATTCATCGGCCTTTACCGGCCGACAAATCACGACGCCTCCTGTGGGGGTGTCCCTAATGGCACCCGCTCCGCCCCTACTCCGGAGGGCGAGAACGGGTGCCGGGAGTATGTACCTGAAGTGGGGGCCCCCGATCCCATCGAAGGGGGGATCTGGGCCCCCGGAGCGTAGACCGTGGCGGCGGCAGGCAGGATCCAGCGTGTGCAGCAGCAGGTGGTAAGGCTGGCCTCCTTCTATTGCTTAACAACAACTCCCAGCATGCACAAAAGGGTATGGTGGCAGTTGTTGTTATGCAACAGCAGAAGACACAACTTCAACTCCCAGCATGCCCTTTGGTAGTTTGCGCATGCTGGGGGTTGTAGTTATGCAACAGCTGGAGACACATTTTTTCTGTGAAAAAGTGTGTATCCAGCAATTGCATAACTACAACCCCCAGCATGCACAAACTACTAAAGGGCATGCTGGGAGTTGCAATAGTGTGCCTCCAGCTGTTGCATAACTACAAGTGCCAGCAAGCCCTCCGGCTGCAAGGGCATGCTGAGAGTGGTAGTTTTGCAACAGCTGAAGGCACACAGTTACGTAACAGTTTTGCAACCAGTGTGCCTCCAGCTGTTGCAAGCTACAACTCTCAGCATGCACTGATAGACCGTACATGCTAGGAGTTGTAGTTTTGCAACAGCTGGAGGCACACTTGTTGCAAAACAGTTTTGTTTTGCAACAAGTTAAGTAACAAGCTCCGTGTTTTGCAATCAGTGTGCCTCCAGCTGTTGCATAACTACAACCCCCAGCATGCATGGGCAGCCAAAGGGCATGATGGGAGTGTTTGTAGTATGCCTCTAGCTGTTGCATAACTACAAGCCCCAGCATGCCCTTAGGCTGTCCATGCATGCTGGGGGTTGTAGCTTTTGCAACAGCTGAAGGCACACAGGTAACAAACTCAGTGTTTTGCAACCAAACTGTTTTGCAACCAGTGTGCCCCTAGCTGATGCATAACTACAACCCCCAGCATGCAAGGACAGCCAAAGAGCATGCTGGAAGTTGTAGTTTCGCAACAGCTGTAGGTTCTCCCCCAGGGTACATTCACACGGGCAGGGGTTTACTGTGAGTTTCTCGCTGCAGCTCAAACTCCCAGCTAGAAACTCTCTGTAAACCCCCGCCCATGTGAATGTACCCTAAAAACACTACACTCTTACACAAAATAAAGGATAAAACACTACATATACACATACCCCATACACCGTTACACCTCCCCAATAAGAATGAAAAACATCTGGTACGGCACTGTTTCCAAAACTGAGCCTCCAGCTGTTGCAAAACAACAATTCCAGGTATTGCTGGAAAGCCATTAACTGTCCAGGCATGCTGGGAGTTCTGCAACAGCGGGAGGGACCCTGTTTGGGAAACACTGCCTTAGGGTAATTTTGGTATCTGAGGCAAGTCTAATTCTTGCATCCCAGTCCATCCCTATGCAAATCCCTAATTTAGGCCACAAATGTGCATGGCGCTCTCTCACTTTGGAGCCCTGTCGTATTTCAAGGCAACAGTTTAGGGCCACTTATGGGGGCATTTCCATACTCGGGAGAAATTGCCTAACAAATTTTGGTGGGCTTTTTCTCCTTTCACCCCTTATGAAAAGGTAAAGTTGTGGTCTACTCCAGCATGTTATTGTATAAAAATGTAATTTTTTTTACACTAACATGCTGGAGTTGCCCCATACTTTTCGTTTTCACAAGAGGTAGGAGGAAAAAAATAAAAATAAAAAAAAGACCCCCAAAATTTGTAACAATTTCTACTGAGTACGGAAATACCCCATGCGTGGACGTAAAATGCTCTACAGGCGCACAACAAGGCTCATGCGTGAGAGCCATGTACATTTGAGGTGATTTGCACAGGGGTGGCTGATTGTTACAGCGGTTCTGACAAACGCAAAAAAAAAAGTTGGACGTGAAAATGAAAAATATGAAAAAGTATACAAAATACCCCATATGTGGACGTAAAGTGCTCTTCTGGTGCATTACAATGCTCAAAAGAGCGCCATTGGGCTTTTGTAGAGAGCATGTGTCTGGATTTGAAGGCCATGTGAGTTTACAAAGCCCCCATGGTGCCAGAACAGTGGACCCCCTCACTGCACCCCTCCCAGAACGTAATAAGGGGTGCAGTGAGCATTTACACCCCACTGATGTCTGAAATTTTTTGATCCGTGGTCGATGAAAATGAAAAATTTTATTTTTCATTTGCAGAGCCCACTGTTCCATAGATCAGTCAAACACCAGTGGGGTGTAAATGCTCACTGCACCCCTTACTACATTTCATGAGGGATGTATTTTCCAAAATGGGGTCGTGTGTGTGTGTGTGTGTGTGTGTGTGTGTGTGTGTGTGTGGGGTCCACTGTTCTGGCACCACGGGAGGGCTTGTAAACGCACATGGCCCCCTGACTTCCATTCCAAAGAAATTCTCTCTCCAAAAGCTCAATGCGCTCCTCTTCTAAGCATTGTAGTTTGCCCGCAGAGCACTTTACATCTACATATGCAGTATTTCCATTCCAAAAGAAAAAAAAAAATAAAAAATGACTCCCAAAATGTTTAAAGGGGTACTTTAAATGAACTGGTGCTAGAAAGTTAAACAGATTTGTAAATTATTTCTATTAAAAAATCTCAATCCTTTCAGTACTTTTAAGCAGCTGTATGCTACAGAGGAAAAAGAGGCTCACTGCACCCCTTGTTACGTTCCTTGAGGGGAGTAGTTTCCAAATAGTATGCCATGTGGTTTTTTTTATTTTCTGTTCTGGCACCATAGGGGCTTCCTAAATGTTAGATGCCCTCCAAAAATCATTTCAGAAAAACTCACGCTCCTTCCCTTCTGAGCCTTGTAGTGCACACGCAAAGCACTTTACATACACATGAGGTATTTCCTTACTCGAGAGAAATTGGGTTACAAATTTTAGGGTGATTTCTCTCCTTTTACCCCTTGTAAAAATTCAAAAACTTGGCCTATAGGAACATGAGAGTGTAAAAACAAAAAAAAAAAAAAAACGAAGATTTTGAATTTTCTCCTTCTCTTTGCTGCTATTCCTGTGAAACACCTAAAGGGTGAACACACTTACTGAATGTCATTTTGACTACTTTAAAATGTGTTCAGTTTCTATAATGGGGTCATTTATAGGGTATTTCAAATATGAAGGCCCTTCAAATCCACTTAAACAGAACCGGTCCCTGAAAAATTCAGGTTTTGTAAAAATTTAGAAAATTGAAGCCCCGATTTCTACCAAAAGTTAAAAAAAAAATTCAACTTTATGATGCAAACAAAGTAGACATATTGTATATGTGAATCAGTATATAATTTAGGATGTCCATTTCCTTATAAGCAGAGAGTTTCAAAGTAAAAAAAATTTAATTAAAAAAGCAAAATTTTCATATTTTTGAATTATTCACCAAGAAATGATGCAAGTACCGACGAAAATTTACCACTAAAAGTAGAATATGTCACGAAAACTCTCTGAATCAGAATGAAAAGAAAGCATCCCAGAGTTATTAATGTTTAAAGTGACAGTGGTCAGATGTGCGAAAAAAATGCGCGGGTCCTTAAAGGGGTACTCCGCCCCTGGCATCTTATCCCCTATCTAAAGGATAGGGGATAAGATGTCAGATCGCCAGGGTCCCGCTGCTGGGGACCCCGGGGATCGCTGCTGCAGCACCCCGCCATCATTACTGCGCAGAGCGAGTTGGCTCTGTGCGTAATGACGGGCGATACAGGGGCCGGAGCAACATGACGTCATAGCTCAGCCCCTCATAACATCACGGCCCGTCCACTTAATGCAAGTCTATGGCAGGGGGCGTGACGACCGCCACGCCCCCTCCCATAGACTTGTATTGTCGGGGGCGGACCGTGACGTCACGAGGGGCGGAGCAGTGACGTAACGATGCTCCAGCCCCTGTATTGCCCCGATCTCGTTCTGCGCAGTAATGATAGCGGGGTGCTGCAGCAGCGATCCCCGGGGTCCCCAGCAGCGGGACCCCAGCGATCTGACATCTTATCCCCTATCCTTTAAAGGGGTACTCCGGTGCTTACACATCTCATCCCCTATCCAAAGGATAGGGGATAAGATGCCTGATCGCGGGAGTCCCGCAGCTGATGATCATGCACACGGCACCCCATTTGTAATCAGTCCCCGGAGCGTGTTCGCTCTGGGACGGATTATGGTTGACTGCAGGGCCGGTGGAGTGTGACGTCATGCCCCCGCCCCCATGTGATGTCACGCTCCGCCCCTCAATGCAAGCCTACGGGAGGGGGCACGATAGCCAATTAAAAAAAAATTATTTATGGGGAAAAATTAGAAAAAAATAAAATAAGGCATTTTGTAATTTTGGGGGCTTCCAATTCTACGCAGTGCACTTTTTGGTAAAAATTACTCCATATATTTATTCTGTAGGTCCATATGGTTACAATGATACCCAATTTATATAGGTTTTTCTTTTTTTTTTTTTGTAGTAAAATAAAGTAACTACATGCACCAAAATTTGTCCTCTTCTGACCCCTATAACTAATTTTTCCGCATATGGGGATGTATGAGGTCTCATATTTTGGATTTAATTTTACGGGCACGCCATTTACCATGCGGTTTAATTAATTATATTTTTATAGTTCAGACATTTACACACGCGGCGATGCCACATGTTTATATTTACATTGTTTTTTTTAAATGGGATAAGGGGGGTGCGATTCAAACTTATTAAGGAAGGGGTTAAATCAAGTTTATAAAAAAAAAAATAATAATTTATAACACTTTTTGCAATGTTATAGCCCCCACAGGGAACTATAACATGCTTTACACTGATTGAATACACTGATCAATGCTATGCCACCGCAGGCTTGGAGCAATCAAACGCCGATCGGACAGCGTGGAGCAGGGTACGGCACCTCCCGCTGTCCTCTCAGCTGTTTGGGATGCCACGATTTCACCGCGGCGGCCCCGAACAGCTCCGCTGAGGTAACAGGCAGTGTATTCTCCCGTTTTAGACGACGAGATTAACTATGATCGCGGCGTCTAAAAAGGGATTAATACCGGACATCAGCCCGATCGGCTATGTCCAGTATTAGCTGCAGGTCCTGGTTACTGATAGCAACCGGGACCCCGCAAATACGAAGCGCACTCAGCTCCTGAGGGAGCTTCACATACCGGGAGCCGACCACAAGCGTAAATATACACTCGTGGCCGTTAAGTGGTTAATCTTTCTGTCACCAGTTGATTAAAAAATATATATTAAAAAATTGAAAAATATAAAAAAATGCTTTCCACTGGAGTACCTCTTTAAGGAGCAGATTGAAAAACTAAGGGCCGGTTCACACTACTTTGTCCATCTCTCTCAAGACAGACTTAGGCTGGATCCACACTACGTTTGTAGTGTGCGGGATCAGGTTGAGAGGAGCAAAAACCGGCCACTCCCATACCGCAGCCGGATCCAGCAGAACCCCATTCATTTTTGCCCCGTATACATTTCTCTAATCGGACCTAAAATACCACATTTTTAGGTCCAGTGTAAAACCGTATATGAAGCAAAAATGAGCCAACCGGAGTCAGCATTTGACTCCAGTCGGCTCATTGAAATGAATGGGGTTCCGAGCAGATCCGGCTGCGGTGTGGGAGTGGCCGGTTTTTGCTCCCCTCAACCGGATCCGGCACCCGTAGTGTAAACTCAGCCTAAGTCTGTCTTGAGAGAGATGGACAAAGTGTAAGTGGGGTAGGGGGGGGGGCGCGTTGGTAGAACATAGCCTGATTAGCAAAGAAAGTAATTTTTTTCTAATAAGGCATATTATAAAATGTCTTATTTTTACTACTGATGTATGCAAAGTTTGTTGAAGAGTTAGTGACCATTTAAACCTCCCTGTGACATGTCACAAATGTAACGCTGCTTTGGAAAATACTATGACAACAGCAGTTCCTTATTCTGCCATCCAATTTTGACTACAGGTATTGTTGCAGTTGTAGAATATCTGATCCTAAGAAAGTAAATGAATGTTTTGCCACAGCAAGAATTATGGTTTTATGCATTACCTTTTTATTCAGTTATGGTTAAGAATCACTCATAGATATAGTTGAGGTTAAAAATTGCTCAAATATTCTGTTTCTTTTTACTAGATAAGCTGTCCTAATGGTCAGGAAGTGCGTAAATTTCACATAACTTTTAAAAAGGCATTTTCACCTCTAAAGGCTTTAATTTTAGTTGTCCCAGAGATGGGTCCAGCCTAACGTCTATGGTGGGTGTCTGCCATTCACTGCAGAATACTCTCTTCTATGTCGTTCTAGTACACTCCAAGAAGCAGCATCATGGAGGACATTATATAGCACTACTGAACAGTATAAACTGAATCCAGCCCTGGGTTTTGCAGTTTCTATTTGTAACCCTGGTGTGGCCAATTCTGCTCTGTGCAGAACAGTCCCTCCCCCTACATTGCGCAGTTGATTGACACACGCGGCAGCCCTGTGTAGTTGTACTGCACATTTCCAGTCTGTCAATCAACAAATTAACGTAAACAGAGAGGCAGTGCAGCCTCGGAGCACCACTGCTACTGCAATAGTTGGCCCGACTCCTGGAGGAATTGCAAAGGAGTTTTCTGTAAGTATACAGCAGCCCGATTTATTTCAGGTATGCCTAGAATAGGCTGGTCTTGTGAAGCCCTAGTGCAGTGGTCTTCAACCTGCGGACCTCCTGATGTTTCAAAACTACAACTCCCACCTGGGAAAGGGAGCACGAGATGCTATACAAACGTGTTTTGTTGATGACCTTTCTATAAAGGAATATTCATACCACCCAGTCCCTGTCCACACTTATTGACTAGTGAGGGCAAGGGTCTAGACTAGGTAGGGCTCTTTATTGAGTAGGGGTTCACCTGTACCCTTTTCCCCTCCCCTACCATATCTGTGATTTGTATCCTTTATCTGGTCGAAAGACACAATGTTGTACTGTTTTTGGAAAATATTTATAATGTCTATGTTTAAATTTATCTGTGATTTAAGAAAGCCTAGTTTTATACATTTAGGCCTAATTAATGAATCAGATAGTGTAAGTAAGTTAATATAATTGAGAAATAATTAAGCCCCTACTATTACTTAAGGCTAACCCTATATGCCTGTACCATAAGGGCATGTACCATACCATAGGGACAAACATTGACTTTACAAGGTAGGGTTTTCTTCCTTTTGGAATGTAAAATTGTTTACCTACCATTAACACAATGACACTGATATGAACTGATTTGCTATCCTATGTTCTTATAAGGTTTGGAAGTTTTCCTGCATTTTTCTTCATAAAATAGTAAAACTATTTGTTCCCCTTCACATTTCCCCATTTAAGAAGAAAAAAACAAAAACACACAAAACTACACCACACACACACACCACTTCAAACTATACTGCACCACTCTCATACTAACCACAAAGTAAGGTGGCTGTTGTATTTAGAATTTTTAGAAGATATTGTACAGTTCCTCAAATTTTAAAGGGAACACGTTTCCCTGTCATTCAGGACTTTATGGGGGAGATTTATCAAAACCTGTCCAGAGGAAAAGTTGCTGAATTGCCCATAGCAACCAATCAGATTGCTTCTTTCATTTTTCAGAAAATAAGCAATCTGGTTGCTATGGGCAACTCCGCATCTTTTCCGCTGGACAGGTTTCTCCCCTATAGACTCCTGTTTCCAACTGAAAATAAAACTGTGATTGTTCTCAAATGGCAAAGCCATTTAGAATTGATGACCGGTTGTTTTGATAGGGGAACCCTGTCAGTGTCTTAATCCAGCATGAAACTTAACAGGTTTCCTTTAAAATTTGAGGAGACATACAAAAGTTGCTTGAAAGACAGAACAAGAAACACCAGACAAACAAACAACTATGCATTGCTGGTAAGCATCACCCACCTTCTCTTAAAAACCTGCTAGGAATCCTGATGCTGGGACAGGAGTGGGTGAAGAGTCGCCTAACGGGAAACCAGCGTACCTTCTTCTTAGAGCCTGTTACCACAATTACCAGCAATGAGTCAGACATACACAACACAATGAATCAACAGACAGCAACATGAGCAGCAGCATAAAACAGCTGGCAAACACTGAGAACATAAGCTTTGCTGACAACACTAGGCCAGCTGGTCACTAGAACAGTGGAAGTACTGATAAACCAGGCCTCATTCACGTAACTGCATTTGTGCAACTAAAAAATAATTGGTTACTGGAAATGGTGACTATGTAGCCTGTATTGTGATATTTTCAGAGATCATTACAGAGGTTCTCAACAGGCCACTTTTGGAATGAGCAATAGGCCCCGATCCTAAGAATGTGGGTGGCTGGTTTCCATACCTTGTTGGGATATGGCCAAGCAGGACCAGTCACCTTAAAGTCAAATAAAAGTACAGAAAAAGCTGGGAGGGTTCATCCATCTCCGTGTCCAGTTCAAGCAGCTGTCTAATACACTAACCTACTTTCTATTGAGTATCGGGACAGCTAGGATGGCTTTTAAATGGAGGAAATGATAAAAGTGCAGTGAAACCATTGTTTGCTCTGGGGGCACATCACTAAGACTGGAGAGGTTTGTCCCCATCACTCTTCAGCTAGTAACATATACTATGGGCAACTTTTCCTCTGGACAGGTTTTGATTCTGCTGTAGATTTTGTTGCAGGTTCACACAGCAGAAGAAAGATTGCTATAAAGTTTCCCCTACAGAACAGGAAGGGTAATCTTATTGGGGGAGATTTATCAAAACCTGGGCAGAGGAAGAGTGGTGCAGTTGCCCATAGCAACCAATCAGATTGCTTCTTTCATTTTCCACAGGCCTCTTTAGAGGCCTGTGGAAAATGAAAGAAGCAATATGATTGGTTGCTATGGGCAACTGCACCACTCTTCCTCTGCACAGGTTTTGATAAATCTCCCCCATTAGGCTTTAGGGCCAATGGGAAAACTGCAGAAGTAAAAAAAAAAAAAAAAATTAAGATAAACAAGAAAACTGAAGAAAAACATTTTTTACACTTTTTTTTTAAAACATATCTTTAAGAATAACTTGATTCAACCAATAGGTAATTTTCTGACCAAATGGCCACTGTTTATAATTCACACAACTGCCCCCCATTATATAGCCTGTGAGACCTCATTTCAGTATTTCACTTCATTTCAGTCCCCACAGCCTGGAACCGTTTACACTACAGAATTTCCGAGCACAATTCTGCTGATAGAATGATCCTGTTCATTCATTAAAATCCAAGCATTATACAGGCGAAACTCGAAAAATTTGAATATCTTGCAAAAAGTTCATTGTATTTTATTAATGCAACGTAAAAGGAAGCAGCATGAAGTGCTCCAACATCCCCTGGTAGACTGATGCATTGACACTGGACTAAATGAAGCACAATGCACCAACACCAGCAGATGACATGGCTCCCCAAATCCCAGTAATTGGGGGTCTTTGGGGTTTTCATGAGCTGTAAGCCATAGTCTTCACAATTATGACAAATCATGGCTTGAACTATCTTGCTTTGCATGTAATGAGACTCTCTCCTATTTTAGTTTAACATTTTAAAGTTTCATTACTGAAATAACCTTTGCACGATATTCAAATTTTTCGAGTTTCACCTGTACATTGTCATCTATGAGGACAGTCCATGCTGTCCTAGTGCCGACTGATTCAGTTACGCTGCATGAAGGTTTACACGTAGGTGAATTGGTTTTCTGGTAAAACCATTCACACTGGAATTTTCTGGTCGGAATTTCAGATCAAGTGATTCAGCCAGAACATTGTACCTGCTCAATGTTCTGGTGGAAGTCACTGCAGACATTGCCGTCTTTCGGGAAAGCAGTCAGTACAATCCTAGCGCTGACTGATTCGGCGCTGCCCACTTGTGGAATCTCTGACCGCTTTTGTCTGTTTGTAGATTCCGTAGAGTGAAACCGGCTTTAGAGAGGGACTCCTTCATCTCTGGCAAAAGGTAGGCTGTCTCACTTATGCTGCAATGATCGGATACATTTTTAAACACTGGGGCACCCCTTTAAAAGGGGTACTCTGCCTCTAGACATCTTATCCCCTATCCAAAGGATAAGGGATAAAATGTCTGATCGTGGGGTTTCCACCGCTGAGGACCCCCCGGGATCTCAGCTGCAGCACCCCTCTATCCTTACTGCACATAGCAAACTCATTGTGCGTAATGATGGGCAATACAGGGGCTGGAGCATCGTGATGTCACGGCTCCGCCCCTTCATGATGTTGCAGCCCACCCCCTCAATACAAGTCTATGGGAGAGGGTTTGGCGGCCATCACACCCCCTCCCATTGACTTGCATTAAGGGGGCGGGCAGTGACATCACAATGCTCCAGCCCCTGTATTGTCCGTCATTCCACACAGAGCAAATTTGCTCTATGCAATAATGACAGCGGGGTGCTGCAGCTGAGATCACGGGGATCCCCAGCAGCGAGAACCCCGCGAACAGACATCTTATCCCCTATGCTTTGAATAGGGGATAAGATGTCTATGGGCAGAGTACACCTTTGAGGCTGATGGGGTGGGAATAAGCTGCTGGCGATTGCCTTAAAGGGGTTCTCCGGTGCTTAAACATCTTATCCCCTATACAAAGGATAGGGGATAAGATGCCTGATTGCAGGAGTCCCGCCGCTGGGGACCCCCGGGGTCTTGCACGCGGCACCCCATTTGTAATCAGTCCCTGGAGCATGTTCGCTTCGGGTCTGATTAGCGGCGACCACAGGGCCGACAGAGTGTGACGTCACGCCTCCACCCCAGTGTGACGTCACGCTCCACCCCTCAATGCAAGCCTATGGGAGGGGGCGTGATAGCTGTCACGCCCCCTCCCATAGACTTGCATTGAGGGGCGGAGCGTGAGGTCACACGCCGCCGGCCCCGTGATCGACAGTAATCAGACCAGGAGCGAACACGCTCCGTGGACTGATTACAAACGGGGTGCCGTGTGCAAGATCACAGGGGTCCCCAGCGGCGTGACTCCGGCGATCGGGCATCTTATCCCCTATCCTTTGGATAGGTGATAAGATGTTTAAGCACCGGAGTACCCCTTTAACTTGTTGCCCAGTTCCCGACTGCCATTATAACTACGGTTCCTCTGAACACTGCAGGGTTTTAGAATGAATATATCATTCATTACTGGAAAAATAGTAGCCTGTCCCACTTTCATGCTGCCAGTGGTTTGGGAAGCATGAAATAGATGACATCCCAAAATATACCTCCTTATTCTCACTGGTCTGGATGCTTTCCGATTTCCTACAATTGTGTCCATATTACTACGTTTGCTTTCTTCTCTTGTTGATACAGCTCTGTTTTTACACTTCTGTACACAAAGCTTACACACAACCGTTTTGCAATCACTGTAACCCCTTGTACAAGGACTTTACTTCTGCTGGGAAACCAGCGTTATCAACTCATTTCTAAATCTATTAGAAACTATTAAAAGCAGAAAATGGACCAGTTAATACACCATTAAAAAGCTATTATAGCTGCCTAGTTGCCCATAGCAACCAGATTGTTGTTTTTTTAACAAGGCCTCTGCAAAATGAAAGAAGCGATCTGATTGGATGCTATGGGCAACTTTTCCTTTGCACTGATTTTGATAAATCTCCCTCAAAATCCAGTAAGTGAGGGTGGGCTAGCACTCCTCTGTGCTCTCCTGTCTTATAGAACAGGAGTGAGCACAGGAGTGCAAGCCTACCCTCACTAGGTATATTAGAAATGTTAATGTTTTGCCAAGATGTGCAACATAAAATGTTTGAGTGCCCATTTAAGCAAATATAGTACATAATGGGAACCCAAAAAAAAAACCTTACCACATTTACGCCTATCATTAAAGCTTTGAAGTGATTAAGAGAAAAGCAGTATAAGAGAAAAAGTATAGGCATATAGTAGGCTACATATGCGAATGTAAAGTGGTGTAAGGAGAAGCATTTATAGGGGTACTCTGGCCCATAGACATACTATCCCCTATCCAAGGGATAAGATGTCTGGTCGTGGGGGTCCTGCCGCTGGGGACCCCCGCAATCTCATGCAGCACCCACCTCTCACTCCTTTCCCCCCCCCCCCCAATAGACTTGCATTGAGGGGGTAGGGCATGATGTCACATGGGGCGGAGTTGTGATGCCACAATACTCCGGCCCTGTGGTCGTGAGGCTTCTGACTCGGAGCCTTCAGCGCTGCGTGCTCAGGTGGGTGCGGCATGAGAGATTGTGGGGGGGGTCTCCAGCGATCAGATGTCTTAGGGCCAGAGTACCCCTTTAACTAACAGTCCTAGCAAATTGTACACATATGCCATGTGCAAAACTAACAGATACACTATAATTGTAGCTATTGATAAATGTTCCCCAATGAATAGAGGTATCTTTATGGATGGACCTGCAAATGTTGGCAGGAATAAATAATGGCTCCCGATAGAACATTGCATTTGTAGCGGAATATTATCCAGGTCAACAATAATATAGGGGCCAGCGTTATCTTGCAATCTTTGTTAGCACCTTTCCTGTCCAGTGTTGCCAAGAACTGGAGAAGTTATTATGACTGATATCTGGGACTTCTTTTATCCTTTTTAACCTAATGACAGTATTAACCTAACAGACAGACTGCTGGTTGACCTATCAATACTTTATGTTGCGATGTGGTGCGTCTCAGGGAGGCTGTCTAAGTATTTTTAATGCAGGATGCACCTGGCGTTTATTTTCTATGCACTAACTGGATAAGGAAACACTTTTTTTTGCATTCCTTTTTATGAGGATTCCTAACTAATTGTTCATTACTCTTTCTCCACAGGGTTATATTTTGAGAGGTCTTACATTAGGATTTCCTTTCAATCCTGCATCATTTCCAGCTGTGAGTTTGAAAGACGGGCTGTACCCAGCATATTTTCAGCAGTGGAATATCCGCTGCTGAAAATGCATCACAGTCCCTATTGACTTCAATGGGGTCGTCACAGATTTTCCACATCAGATTCCGCTCCCAAAAATCTGCTTCTGATAGCCCGCACCTTTCAAACTCATAGATGGAAACACACTGCAAGTCAGAAAGATATCAGCTTGTGTCCTAATGGATAATGACTGGTTTTATATGGAGGACTCTCACAAATGCACATATGGAACATTGCCATGTTACAAGTTCTCTTTGTATTTGGTGTACAATTTTATCCTAGACATTTGAGAATTCATACTCATGTGCCTACATTGCTGGAAGTTGAATCACAATTTAACCTGACCAAGATTAGAGCACTATTGTTAATGTCAAGCATATGGTTAAACCCCAAATAGAGAAGACTATTGCAGAAGTTGCATGAGAAGATTTCTATCTAAAATAACTGGTGTCATCCTAGAGAGGCAAGCAAATATTCCTGAAGACTCAGTCAGCATTGTGTTACTTTCCTTCATGCTTATTCACTTATTTTACTATTACATAATATTCAGAACGATATAAGGCTGGGTTCACACCACGTTTTGGCAATACAGTTCCCGTATCAGGTTTTTGAAAAAAAATTAAAAAAAACACGGATTCCTCAAAACCTGATTAAACTGTATCAAAACATGTGTACACGTTTATACCTGTATACAGTTGAAAAAGGTCCGGTTGCATCAATTTTTTAAGAAAAAAAACCATATACGTTTTTAACTTTTCACTCCATTATGAATAAAGTTTAAATTTGTTTGATTGAAATTCCAAGAAAAAAAAAAGTGCAAAGTCAAAAACCGGATGGAACCGTATGCACATACGGTTCTGTACGGGTCCCATTGACTCCCATGTAAAAAATACATTTAAAAAAAGTACCGTATATGGTTTTTCACCCGGACCAAAAACCGTGGTAGGCCACGGTTTTCTGTCGGGAAAAAAAATAAATGTAAAAACTGTATGGTTTGAAAAACGGAGACAACCGTATACATTATGGTGCGTGCGGTTTTGAATGGGAAGTCTATGGGCACAGTTTTCTGTACGGTTGCATAGTTTTTTTTTATGAAACCGTATAGCAAAAGCGTGGTGTGAACCCACCCCCACTGGGACCAATTTAAGAGATAGCAACCTGGGTCTGTATGGGAGACATTATAATATTACTTTGGGCTATTCAGACCTGGCTAAAAATTGCATTAAAAAAATAAAAATAAAAATAGAAAAAACAAGGAGGAGAAATCCAGTGACTTATTTATTTTAATCCCATATGATGCTGGAATAAAAATAATGAACATTAATTTACCTTTCACTGCTCCGACTATGTCCCAAATATTGCAGTTCGTAACTTGTAGACTTTTCCTAAAATGCCTAGAACTGGGTTCATTGTCTAGCAGCCAGTTATCCATTATACAGTCTTATGACTTAGGTTTACATGCATCAGTTCAGCAATAAGTGACACATTTACTTTAACAATTTCATAAAACAAACAAGCATTTTCTCGCTCCATTGTTCACTAACTGTTTTTGCATCTCAAAATGCATTGATCAGAGACTGTGCCTATACAGAACATGTATAATTCTATTTAGAGACGAGCGAAGTTACAGTGAGTAGATTTGTCACAAACTTCTCGGCTCGGCAGTTGCTGACTTTATCCTGCATAAATGAGTTCAGCTTTCAGGTGCTCCGGTGGCTGGAGACTCTCTCCTAGGACTGTATCCACCTTTTCCAGACCACCGGAGCACCTGAAAGCTAAACTAATTTATGCAGGATAAGTCATCAACTACCGAGCCGAGAAGTTTGCGACTACAGTAATCTACTCACTGTAACTTCGCCCATCTCTAATTCTAATCCATTGTAAAATTGCTTAAGTCATCAAAAAAAAAAAAATTTATATGTATATATATATATATATATATATATATATATATATATATATATATATATATATATATATATATATATATATATTATATATATATATATATATTTTTTTTTTTTAATTACCCGACAGAATGGGGGTTGCCCAGTGGAAGACAACTTATCCCCTTATCCCCCCGTGATCTCCTGAACAGGAACCCTATTTTCTGATAGGAGCGCATGCTATAGATGACAAATCCCAGACATTTAAAAGCCTTCTAATAGCCATGTCCCTTCACCCTACAGGTCCATATGAGGGCTTGTTTTTTGCACCACTAACTGAACTTTGTAATGACAGTCATTTTACCACAAAAGTTACAGTAAAACAAAAAAAAGAAAAAAAATTATAATTTGTGGAGTGAAATTGAAAAAATAAATAAAATAAAAACACACACAAACCCTCCATTTTGGGGGCTTTTGTTTCTACGCAGTGCACTTTTCGGTAAACAGGACTCTATTTTGTAGGTCCATACGATAACCATACCCAATTTAAATAGGTTTAGTTTAAAATTTTACTACTTTTAAAACATTTTCCCTTTTTGTATGAAAATTAGTATGCTTGAAAATTTTCTTCTTTTCTGACCCCTGTAGCCCCTTTATTTTGAAATGTACAGGGCTGAATGAGGGCTAATTTTTACGCCGTTCTATCTAGTTTTTATCGGTACCATTTTTGGACAATTCTGCAAGCATAGATACATGTTTATGTTTATTTGGTTTACATTATATTTTATTTTAAAAATGGTAAATGGGGAGGGATTCAAACTTATCAGGGAAGGGGTTAGTTCCCATATTTTAACTTTCTTTTATTCTATTCATTATTTTTTAGTCCCCATAGGGGATTACATGTAATCTTTTGACTGTATACACTAAATGCTGTGTCATAGCACAGCAGTGATTAGCGTGATCAGCACTATTACTACAGGCTGCCTGTAGTGTTGGCATGCCAATCGGATGGGACAGAGCTAGCCAAGGGACCTCCATCCGTCCTCTAAGCTGATCAGGACCCCACAATTTTGCCATGGTGTTCCCAATCAGTTCCATGAGCTAACCAGAAGTTTTTTTTTCTCCATTTTAGACAATGCGACCAACTTTGATTGTTTAACGCTCAGCCTCTAAAACGTGCTTCATACAACGGGAGAGGACTCTGGACGTACACCTTCATTCTGCGTCCTCTAAGGCTAAGTTTCTACTTGGTTTCTTGTCCTGCGATTTTTTGTGTTGAGAAGAACGCCTGAAAAAACGCCAGTGCAATTTCCTGTGTCTAGCAGTTTTTCTGGCGTTTTTTCATGTTGTGCTGAAAGTGCACCTTGGCAGTTTTTTTTTTTTTAACATTTTATTTAAACAAAATGTATGTTTTATAACAACATTTTTTTTTTTTTTTAATAAAGTGTGTGTGTTTTACTTTTTTATTTTATTTATTTTTTTAGGCAGTACTACTACTCCCAGCACGGAACAGACTATTCCATGATGGGAGCAGAAGTACCTGTATTAATAGACATATCGCCCTGGGTGTCCTGACACCCGATGCGATCGTCCATAATATAGCAGAGATGCAGAGCGGCTCTATACAGCACTCGCATCTCTGCACTATACTCCGGCCAGTGATGTGAATAGATCATTCATTCATATTTTCCGCCCAGAGTGGGGATTGGCCGGATGGTTGCAGCCAATCACTGCTCTCTGAGGGAAATATGAATGAGTGATGTTCTATTCACATCACTGGCCGGAGTACAGTGCAGAGATGTGAGCGCTGTATAGAGCTGCTCCATCTCTGCAATAGACAGGACAATAACAGCGGGTGTCAGTAGTGATACCCACTGTGATCTGTTCTTACCTGTGATCTGTTCTTATCCGCTGTGATCTTTCCTTAACTGCAAGTACTACTACTCCCAACATGGAGCACACTCTGTTCCATGCTGGGAGCTGTAGTATCTGCATTAATAGACAGATAGCAGAAAGTGTAACTTCTGACACCTGTTGCGATCTGTCTATTAATGCAGGAACTACAGCTCCCAGCATGGAGCAGAGCGTGCTCCATGTTGGGAGTAGTAGTACTTGCAGTTAAGGAAAGATCATAGCGGATGTCACTCCTGACACCCGCTGTGATCCTCCTGTATAATGTATAGATGCGGGCGGCCGCTCTTCTATGGTCCCCTGCACTGACGATTATATACACATTTTCCTATTTCCCACAGAGAGCTGTGATTGGCTGGAACCATCTGGCCAATCACAGCTCTCTGCGGGAAATATGAATAGGTGTATATATATGGTAGTGCAGTGGACCATAGAACAGTGTCCGGTCGAATCTATACATTATACAGAAGGATCGTAACAGACCCGGGCGATCTGTCTATTACTATTTGTACAGCTACTATTACTCCCATCATGGAACAGTGTGTTCCATGCTGGGAGTAGTAGTACTACCTAAAAAAAAAAAAAAAAATAGAAAAAAGTTAAACACACACACTACATTTTTTATTATTGTCAGCCACATTTTTAGGTTCCCGCCCACATCAATGGATCCGTTTTAAAAAATAAAGTTTTGTTATCAAAAAGATAAATTTCATTAGATACAATTTTTCTCTTCACTACTGTATCTTTTTTTTCTTTTTTAATAGTACCCTACGAGATTAAAAAAAAAAAAAATTAATAAATGTGTATCTCCAAGTGTAAGTCCAAAAAAGAATAAAAACCAAAAGAAAAAAATGCCAAAGTAAAAAACCCACATCGTTCTTCTTGGCGTTTTTTTTTTTTTTTTTTTTTACTTCCATAGACTTCTATGGGAGAAAAACGCCATGATTTTAACCAAAAAATAAAATAAAATTGAAAAAAAAATGAATGCCAGTGGCTCAACATGCTGAGATTTTGGAAAACCACCAAGGAGCAGAAAAACGCCAAAAAGAGTGAAAAAACGCCAAAAGGATTTAAAAAAAAAAAAGCTTCAAAGTGAAAAATGCCAAGTGGAATAAGAATTTA